>NW_028145497.1:452500-492500 GCF_977016875.1 Pavona decussata
ATGGTCTCTCTCACTTCCTCTTCAAACTGAATAAAATTTTCTACTTTTCCACGCAAAGGGCGAAGGGCATAAACGGCTTCTTTTATCGCATTGGCCGCCATTTTGTAAACCTTATGCGACCACCCTTAGCTTTTCTGTAAGTAAGCCGCTGAACTCAGAGGAGATTAAAGCGGGCGGCAAATTGCTCTTTGGCTCAGCCCCCTGACCCGGCGTGATAATGATGACTGCCACTTATCTCCTTGTAGACACTGTACGTAGAAGCAACATTACACGGGCCTGGTTAGGAGGGGGGCGGGAACTCTAGACACGAAAAGCTGCAATAAGAAACTTTAAACAGATGAATGTTTAGTCAATTAACGAATATTTTGGTCTTCTGCTATTTTCAGATATCGACTACTGCAGAAACGCCACCTGCAAGAATGGTGCTTCGTGCGTGGATGGATTGCACAATTACACGTGCTCGTGTGTGACTGGATTTACAGGGGAGCATTGTGAAACAGGTATCCGACTGACATAAAAAAAATTGTTTTGTTAAATAGTGCGTTATTTTTTGAATTTATTTATCAACCAATAAATAATACCATAGTTTTCTTCTGATTCCCTTGTATTTCACGAACTGTCTTTTGGGGGAATTCGAATTTCTCGAAAAAAAGGTTCTTACCTTCCTCTGGAATTTAAATTGATGATAGAACAAACATTACGGAGTTTTCTTGTTTAAAGTTGGGGGAATACCGTGAAATATGCAATAGTATTTAAGCTACACGTCGATCAGGGGCCATGGTTATGAAGTCCTGTGCCCTTACTTTCGTTTAGTAAATTTACTTACTTCTTCGTTAGATCATTCGTGGAAGGAAGAACTACTATTTGCATTTCTGTGTACCGGGTAAAACGCAACTGTCGCTGTTTCAACTGTTTGCCTGTTGTTATCCATGAAATAAAATAAATTCTTCACTCCTTTATATTTAGAATTAATAACGCGTGGATTATATCAGAACTAAGTCAAGTTAAACGACTTAATGTTACTTGCTATTTCCGGCCATCAACCTTTGCATGAGTATCATTATGTCATTTGTAAAAATTGTGGCCGTGTATCTCAGGAATCTACAGCTAGGTAGCCTTGCGAAATGGAACATCGTTGAGTAATTCCACTGGAATCGTATATATTAGTTAATAAGAGGCCTCTTGGATAACACTGAACTTTCTTTTTCTTTTTATCAAGACGTGAACGACTGTGTTAACAATAGTTGCCTCAATGGTGGATCTTGTATGGATGGAATAAACAACTATTCGTGTGTTTGTCCAGCAGGCTTCACCGGAAATCACTGTGAAGTTGGTAAGGTTCAAGTTGTGATGATGATTATCGTTTCTTCTTTTTTCTTTTGGAAATCTGGAGTTAGACATTCCATTAACATGAAACATGACAGTAACATTTAACATTTTCGCGAACATGTGGTGCCATAAATTTTACTTTTATGCTACTCCTAGATATCGATTACTGTGTAAACGCTACTTGCAAGAACGGTGCCTCCTGTGAAGATGGATTAAACAATTACACTTGTGTTTGTGTAGCTGGATTCAGAGGCGATCATTGTGAAACAGGTACAGATCGAAAAATCCAACAGGCACACAGCTGGTTTTCTTATACATTCATTCCATACATTCGTTCGTTTGTTCGTTCGTTCGTTCATTCATTCTTGGTTGTTGCGTTGAATTGGTTGGATGGTGCGTTCGTTCTTTCGTTTATTTGACAGTTTTTACATGTTGCTTTACACTGAAGAATTAACTTCATAGCCTTGTCATCTGTTGCTCCTACATGTCGGCTACCGTGTCAAAGTCACTGAAAAGAATGGTGTTTCACGCGTTAATGTATTAAACATATTCTGATCGATGCTTCTGCATCAATGGATTCCCGGGGTGATTATTATTGTGAAACAGATATGCGTATACCTTACTATACTACTACTAACTTCATTGATGTGCTGTTTCCTGAGATTTCTTTCCGATCGCGGCTGAAATAACAGGATGTTTGTTGTCTCCTAGTTTATTACTTTAATTATAACACCAAAAACGACCGGTACATATTTTTACAAAGACTTTACAAGCAGTGTCTTTATTAATGTACCACATCGCATTTCATTTTGCAGACATCGATGAGTGTGTTAATCACACATGTGCTAACAGTGGATCGTGTATTGATGGCGTCAACAGTTACTCGTGTAACTGTTTCGTGGGATACACTGGAAATCGCTGTGAGACTGGTATGGCTGTGTTGACGAAGATACGTTAACCGATTAATTTTCTATGTAATTATCCAAGGGTATAGAATTACTTCCACACTTCTGTATTCGATGCCTGAAGTCCTTTCCATATTTCGATTAGTTTCTAAGAGAACAACTACCATTGTGCTAATTTGTTGAAAACATTAATAGGTTAAACTGGACATTCCTCGTCTTAATTCTTCAGCAGATTTAATTTAACTTCGCTAATATTCCTTGATATGGACAGTTATCAGACTTTGTTGTTTGGACTGTAAGAATGGCAGCTATTGTGTTGAAAAAATTGAGAGCTTCACGTGTGTATGCCAGGAACGTTTTGCAGGACTAGGATGTGAAAAAGGTGTCGTCTAGAGAAACCAGTGCGAAAAATTCAAATCACACGTAGTTGTGTTCAGTGAGAGAAGCCTTAATAACTTCCTTTTGGATTTCTTACCTTTTTTGCTTTAACCCTATCTAGATTCTCCCTGCGGCCACTTTCAACATGAATAACTTTTTTTTTTTAATATTAGAGCAAACGCCTTGATACTAAAGAAATTTTTTCTGAGCGTTTTCTGGGAAAAATTTGATATGGCCGGTTAGTGCTTTTTTACCTTGACGTTACCGTCACCGTCATTACTATTTATTATTATTATTATTACTATTATTATTATGATTGTGATTATGATTATTAATATTATTATTATTATTATTACTATTATTATTATGATTATTATTATTATTATTATGATTGTGATTATGATTAATAATATTATTATTATTATTATTATTACTATTATTATTATTATTATTATTATTATTATTATAACTATTATTATTATTATTATTATTATTATTATTATTATTATTATTATTATTATTATTATTATTATTATTATTGCCCCCGCAGGGTTTGGCCCTCTCTGGGCCAAAACCCAAGGAGGCACCCTAGGATTCCCCGCGTGTATACATATAAGGAATTTCAAAATGTAAGAAGGTAAGTACTGTAAGTAAATTTGTTAGTATGCGAAAAAATCAAAATGGGCGCGCACGGTGGTCTCGGGTAATACTTCAGCAAGCGTGCAAGGTGCTGTCGGGTAGATGTCATTCTGCAACCACGAGGTCTTCGAGCAGCGTTTGACGGTCTTGCGAGCAAAAGTTTGCGTTTCGTCGTCCTTTAGCAGCATTTCGAGTTTTCTCTAGCAGTGTTTCAAGGTCTTGCAACCACGAGTTCGCATTTTGCCATCATTTAGCAGCATTTCAACCACGAGTTCGCGTTTTGCCATCTTCTAGCAGAGTTTCAAGGTCTTGCAACCACGAAGTCACGTTTTGCCATCTTCTGCATCCTTAGCAGCCTTTCAAACCACGAGTTCACATAATTACACATACAATACGTTGCTGTTTCGCAAAACAAAACTGTATGACTGTAATAGATTTCATTGTCAAATTTACAGAGAAATATGCTAGCCAGTTACATGGATTTTAACTTCAATAAATATTGAAACGTTTCTTTTTTAACCGTCGTATGCACAGTATTTATATCCAGTAAAAACCATAAACAGGTGTTAAACAGATCTTCAAAAGCGGGGGCGGCTCTAGTGAAAACTATTAGTAGTTATTATTATTATTATTATTATTACTTTTCGTTTCATTTCAAACTTTTATGGAGTTTTGGGGGAAATGCAGAAATCCAGGATGGTGGATCCAAGATGGCCGCCATTTAGCACACGTCATATGGCGTCATCCCTTCCTGTTCTCAACCCCAAAGGGAAAATCTTTGGACATACTATCTATATCCCAAGCCTCCTTGTCATAGCTTTTATACATGTCCCATCACCTGTAGAAAGAAAAAAAATAAAGCACGTTCATTATAGGGTAAAATTCTTTTTCTTTTTTTCACCAGCAAAACCTGGTCATACGTAACATGTACAGTGCCTCGCCTTAGAGAGCTGTAGCAACTTAAGCGAGAGTAAAAAAATTTAGATCAAGTGGAAGTGACCACTGAAATCATCTTAAGTTAGACACATTCGTGGCTAGCTTTGACTTGCCTTACAGAGCTTTCGTTTGAACATTAACGGAACGTAAGTTGAAGCAGCGTCCGAAAAATAGGCCATTTGCAAGAGGCTCTTTTCATTGTTTCAATGTTGCTTTCTGTTTTCAGCCATTACAAGCAGTGAAAGTATAGTTGCAAGCACAGCAACAGGGAAAAGGACGATTGTGACCTCAAAACCGACTGCATCAGTCAGTTCTTCTCACTTGACGACAACATTCTCCTTGGCTGCCATTTTGCTCTCCACAAGCAGCGGTTTTACCACAACTGCCTCGCCGCAGCAACAAAAAGAATCTGTGTTTACTACTAGCTCAGAAAACATGGGTGTGAGGACATCGTCCATTATCTCCAACGCTGACGCAACCCAAGTTACTTCAGAAACTGGTACGTGACTGTTAAAACAAAGCTAAATTTACGAAAGAGTAACATCTTTCATTTTCCAAACAATATTCTCATAACTACAAATGAGGTCGTGAATGTAGACACGGCAGTCGACTGCCAAAAAATAACCATCAGCTTCTTCTTGTAAAAGATAACATTACCTTCGGTATATGTTTTGCTCTCGACAAGCAGCGGCGTCACAACGACTGTGGCATCACAACAGCAAAAACATTCAGTGTCTCAAACTACCTGACAAAATTTACTTGTGAGGTTTTCGTCCATTGTCACCAATGCGGACACAATCCAAGTTACTCCGTCAGTAACAGAGGGACCAGAAACTGGTTAATAACTGCCGAAAATTGTGCTAAACTTTTAGCACAATGCATGGTCTTTTAGCCTCGTTCATCTTTCAAACAAACGAGACTTTGGATTCTGGATTGTAAAAACACCAAATGAGGGTCTCGATGTAAACAAATTACACTATCCTACCAAATATTTGTCTGTATTTAATTTCTTAAAATTTTCCTGAACAGGTTCTCTGTCTACCACTAGCAGCGTCTTCACCACACCTGTCTCATTACCACTGCACCAACGATCTATGCTTCCAACAACCACACAGAAGATCCCTCTGAGCACATCGTCCACAGCTCCTAACGTTATATCAACCCAAGTAACTCCAACAGCAACGGAGGAACCTGAAACAGGTGTATAGTTGTTAAAACTTTACTTGATTTATGACGGTCGTTAATTCACCTGTCACACAAGAATGTCATAATATTAAATGAATTCGTGAAGGCCACAATCCCTTTTCAGCATTTTTCCCGTCATGTAATCTGCAATAATTTTATTATTATTATTAGTATTATTATTATTATTATTATTATTATTATTATTATTATTATTATTATTATTATTATTATTATTATTATTATTAGTTTGGCTAGTCGCAGCAAAAAAAAAATTGTAACAGAAACGTGTGATTACATTTAGCTTTTCATTAACCAAATTATTCAACCTTTGATTATTTTCGAAAATCTTTTGCATTTACGTGAGGGATTCGTAATCAAATGTTTCGTAATTAAACTTTGCACAATCAATATTTATTGCATGTAGGAGATGCAACAAAACAGCAAAAACAGACCAATATTTATCATCTATCGGCTTTTAACGTACATCTAACTTAGTTTGCTGCGAAGGAGACTCTTCTCAATTAACAAACCTGAGCTACGACGTTAGGCATCATTCATGCGAGTTGGTCTTTCTATTGTGCTTCAAGTTCTGTTAATTGTCCAGGTTAAGGTCCCAGACACCTTGCAACTCATGAAAAGAAAATCTAAATTTGCACCTTGAGTCCTGATTTTATTTCGCTTTTTGAAAGAACTTGCATCAAACACGCTCAGCATTCGCAGAGAGACATTAAAGATAGGACCCTTACTTAGGACAGTACAACCTTTGAAACACTAGACTCACTCATTCCTATGCAGACAAGGAAACGGAAGACATTGTAACGCCATAATGTAACCAGCTATCGTGTAAATGACAAAGCAAACTGAAAGTCAAACGATTGTGATTCGTTTTACGTAAACGTAAAATATATTTATCTCAATTCGCCCATACCCCGTTGATGTGATACCATCTTCTAGATCCTGTTAAGAGGCAAAACGTGATATGAAAAATGATATCCATGAAAAGGAGTCGGTTCAGACAGTTTTTGGCTGAATTGAGAACAAAGGGAAACTGAAACGAGTGTTGAATTGACAATGTTTCCCCAAATTGCGACGTAGAGGGTTGAGCCATATTTTGTCGTTGAATTACATACTATAAGCATTGTGGGGTTAACACCTGAGATCTTTGAAATTTGCACTGTTACGAAATCGAGAAACGCCATTAATGTTATCTGTATTCTTAATTGTTGCAGAACATGTTTTCAAATTAAAAATCATTAAGGACTGGAATGATGATCTGAAGGACAAGAGCAGTGATGCCTTTAAAGATTTGTCTTCAAAATTAGAAAGTGAGGTTAGATAAGTACAAACAAGAAAGTTTTAACTGGCCAGCATTGTTGTGTACCTTCTACTATTATTACTCAAATCCATCTGTACCATTTTTTTTTTGTCAATAACACTTTTGAACCGGAAAAAGAACTTTCAGTTTGAAGAGCCAAGTTTTGGTTTCACCCGTTTTTAGAAGTCACCAATTCTTACTTGCAGATTTGGAAAAAGTTCTCTGGAAGAGAAGATTTAATTGGGGTGAAAGTCATATCCTTCAGGTATGTATGCATTGGATGTCAGTTCCTGCAGTTTGTGAATTACTCTAACCCCCCCCGCCCCCCTCCAAATGCTGACCTTAGTAGTAGTGTTCTATTGATGCCAGAATTTTTTTGACTTGCTTGCGAGCTCTGTTATTCAGAAGAGCTTCATCTCCAGCCGTTGGTGTAGGGAAGATCAAGCTTACTGATCAGGCTTACTGTTTCCATTAGTCATGGTTGCTTTCTTTTATGCTCCAGTCGTTTTCTATATACTTTTTTTGTTCGTCATTCTTTTCTCCTTCAATATTTATAAACCTATACGTAATAATGTAATGAATAATAGTAAGAGAAATAAAAATATGGGCCCAGTTGTGAAAAGAGACGTCGGTAAAGTGATAACATTGATTAATGCATTTCTTTTGAAACATAAAATAGACAGTTGGTTCGATGTTTAATTAAAAGGTTTATGGGTATATATAGAATCAACGAAAATTATTCTTAGTTTACTTCTTTCTTTCGTTCCCAGTAAAGGAAGTGTCGTGGCAGAGTTTCAGTTGATGTTCAACAAAAACGTTGCCCTTGAAGAAGCATTTTCCCATCTCAAGAACCAAATAAGTGATGGAAATCTTGGTGGCCTTCGAGTTGACCCTTCGTCTCTGGAACAGGTGACACGTGTAACTGAAGGTAATTTTCTTTCATCATTGCAAGCCATAGTTAAAAACCTGAAATTAGCCGAGGATCAGAGTTCAATATGATGTTTTTCTTTTCTTGCTTGTCCAAAAAGACAAGAAAGGGGAATCATGTCATTATTTATTTTTTTTTGTTTTGTTTTTTCTTTTTGTATAATTTCACGCGTGAAGTAAACAGGTGAATGAACATAATGACACGAACAAGAACATTGGAACTGCTTGATAAGCAAACACACTATTTCCCATTCCTGGAATTGGAAGAAGAAAATGTAATAATTAGAATCCTAAAGACGTTGGTGTCCAGTTCTTTTCCTGTGCAGTAGATGATGTTCTAATCCTTTTGGATTATTTGAATAATGAACAAAAAATATCTTTTTCTCAATAGGTCAGGCACACAGCAGCCTGTTGAATATACTTCTTGACGCACTGTTTACGCTTTACTAAAAGAAACTTTCTTAATATTTGTATGATATAGCTATGCACCAAGTAAGGAGCCTTCGAGGAACCTAGAACCTTCTAAAATCCATTTTCAATAATATTACATGCGCGTGTGCTATTTGTCGACAGTTATTTAAGAGATGACTCAGCATTCTAAAAGGTTCTGGACTAATTCCATAGAATGTGCTAGAATGTTAAATAAAATGTTCGAGAACGTTCTGCGAAATGTAGACAATCTTCGTAACAGTCATAAAGAGATAAATGCCGGAACAAAATGAAAACAACACACTAATCTGCTCTAAATTCGTTTGTATAGAGCCAACCAAGGAACCGAAAGAATCGATAATGAAATATGTCATCATCATCGGTGCTACCTCTGGCGGACTCTTTGTCCTGGCACTTGCCTATATCTGCCTGGTACGCTTCAAAAAGAAGAAGAAAACTTCGGGTCGAAAAAGGCTTGGTTCAGGGCTCGTGCGCTCTGAAGAAGAGTTTTCAAATCGAGAAAAGTATGAGTTGGAAAATACCAGGTCAATGGAAAACATTTACTTCAAGGAGGTGGGCGTATGGAGTAAGACCGATGAAGGAAAATCAAATGAAGCATTTGATTAACATGATTGCTTACACGCGCTTTCCTAGCTATTAAAAGGCGGATGAATTTACTATAAAGGAATGTAGTGAAGGATTAACCTACTGAAGGGAATTTTAGTTCAACGGTCGATATAATTAGTGGGGTTGCAGAGCGTACAACAACTGCCAAGCACTTGTGTTTTTATTTAAGTTGTTAAGTTTTTATTAAGACTGTTAACGTTTTACAGCTACTTGTAAAAATGCAACTACTCAGGTTACAAAAGGGAAGGCTACCAATAGTGTTCTTAGGTTCCATTAGTTTGATTATGGGATAAAATTGGAAGGGATAAAATTTGGAAAAACGAAAAAAGAAAGAAAAAAGAAAAATTAAAGCTTTTATAGGTTTGTTGTGCTACGCTGAGTGGAATCCCGTTCTCCCAAGCTTTCAGTTTTGATAATTTTACAAGTCCAAATTTGTTAAACAATCCAGACGCGAATAATGTAGAAACTCACACTTGTATTATTTTATTATTGGTTTTCTTGGATTCATTAATTGTTCGGTGTTGGGAAGCGATACAATATATGCTTTATTTACGGGAATATTCGAATCGAAGGGATAAAAATATTAAAACGTTTAATGATTTATCTTTCTATTTATGTTTTAGTGTAACGCTGATCTAGCCCTGATCAAATGTTGTTTTCTCCTGGTATAAATTTGGTTAAAGTAGGTGTTCTGTTTTGGATTACTTCTCAGGAAATTTATCCTTCCGTCAAGAATGTCTGGTTTTTTGAAAATGGCCACCGTTCTTGTTTTTATCGTTTTTAGTGAAGATATTCAGTGTTTCTTACCGAATTTATACCAGCCGATATTTTGTTATTTAAGTTAGTTTTCACTGTACTTATTTGAATAATAGTAATCTTGAAATCTTTGCGTTTGAAGGTGACTATCAATGTCAATACTTTTTGTTCTGAAACCACGTACTGTATTTTTAATAAGGTAACTGAAAGTTGTAAACATGTGCTCTGTAATTTATGGAAATAGGCGTGGACTTGTAGTACCGCCTTTCTTCTTGGAAAGTTGTTGTTTTGCAACAATAACGCTGGACACTGCTTGAAACTTTGACCTAGTACATTACAAACTCATGATTGTCAATGTGTAATTTTTATCGATACAAATGTTCATTGTAATTTTTATATTTCTTCCGTTGCTTTATTTTGGTTGGACATTTCGAGGAACATAACAAAAACCTTGAAAGAATGGTACATTTTCCTCATCAAATAAAGGGAAGGTACCTATTACAAATTCCGATACCAACCAATCAAAGGAAGTTTTACGTTAGCCTACATTAGTAGTTGACGAGTGTTTGACAGTAGGTTGTCAACCATACTCCGGCCAACATAAAAGCAACGCGAGAAGTTCTTCAGAGAGAATGTTGTAGCTGAGCTGTAGAGTAAACTTCTAAAATACAACGTAACCATTGAACAGCAATCGTGTGTGTCAAGTGAATTCAACTCGTTGGCTAAACTGAGCTGATTCCCCTTGGTTAGACGCTAAGGTTGATCTAACAGTATGCAGTTTTATAGGTATCTTTTGGAAAATTAAGCTTAATCAGTTAGATACTAGCTAATGCTACAAAATGTAGGTTCTCTTGAAGCTAAGCCTGCAGTTTTCTTGGTAATTTTTCTGCAAAAATTAAGCTTAATTATTTAGATGCTGATGCTAAAAGACGTAGATTCTCTTGAAGCATTACACAAGAGAATAGTTTTGGAAGCAAACCGTTTTGCTTTGCATTAAGTTTTCTATTCGTTTCTTGGATATCATATTTACATTAACTAAGTCATCCATCTTCTGTAGATTGCTTTTCGACGACAATTTTTGTCTTTTTGTTTTGTACCAAAAGTGCCAGGATTATTAATACTATCTATTTTTCTGGGATGGAAAATGTTCACGTAGGAGTTGCCATAAATTTAACCGTCGGTGATTCCGGGTGACACCAAATTTTCCTACAAAATTATAAATTGATAAGTTCGATGTGTGAATTAATGAATGCCAGAAGAAAGTTTCGAGACGATTGATTCCTCATAACGCCGCAGCGAACCCACACAAACGATGTGACCAAGAAATGTTACATGTAAGTGGTGACTATTACTTAAACTTTAAACATATGGTGGCAATTTGGCAAACATGGAAGGACAAAGTTCGATAAATATCGTAGACAAAATGCAAAAATTTAATTGAGGGTTTCTCATTTCTTCCTTCTCTACCCATAATACCAGTGTCGTGGGATGTTTAGTTTCAGTCCGAATGTACCTTCGATGTTAATCCGAAAAACGTTTACTCTATTTGAATGGCTATACGATTTCACTCAATTGCTCACAACAAGATTCAACACTGATGCAATCAATGTGTGGTATTTTCTCGGCAACCCCCCAGTCCCTAAACAGACCTACTGCGCCAGTAAGACAGGTAATGATGAAAAAAAAAAAAAAAAAACCGTCATCTGTCTCTACTTTTGCAGAACGAGGCTCGTGGGTTCAAATCCCATCTGGAGCTCGGATATTTTTTCGTGTACAAAATTTGATGCAAAAACTTATCATGTTGTTTATTATTAGTCTTTACTAATCGCACTATGCATTACTTCCCGCGTTTAAATGGCAACTTTGTGTAAGGCTATTTTTGTTTTTCTCTGGGCAGGGAAATGATTCGTTGGTGAGGCTATTTATGCACGTTCGACCCCTCTCCAAGGCTCTCGACCTATCTGAAATGCGAGCGTAAACACGATAAATGAAACACGAAAATAACTTCTTACATCATGGTCGAGAGTCAATGCTGCGTTTAAAGCTTCGTCTTTAACAAAAGGCTAAATGTAACGGTTAATTGCGCTAAAAGCCTTAACTGGAATTTGACAATGATGTTTACATATAGAGAACAAAATCGACATTCCTCCTTGACACCTTTTAAAGACCTTAAATCGCTATGGACAGATCTTTTAAATACAAATAACTTTGGAATCTTAAAATAAGGATGAAGGTAACAAGGAAATAACTCTCTGATCTTTGTAAGCTTCAGTTCTTTTTTCTTAAGAGGCACTGACTGTAAATATCAAAAATGCCACGACAAAGAGGAAATTTCAGATTTCATTTTATTTCACCTAAATATTCCCTTTGGTGAACTATTTTCAAAAATCACAATTAAAAGTTCCACCGTTTCCAGCTTATACTCGGGCCATATTTGACTGTGTGGTGCGTGAAGCCTACAATCTTTTAACAGTGATAACCTCAAGCATCGCCAATTCCCCCAAATAGATAGCCTGCGAGCAAGCTCTCTTGGGGGTGGATCCTCTTTTCCCCTCCCGTCCCCCACCCCCAAGAGAGCTTGCTCGCAGGCTACCAAATAGATAGATACAGAGATATAGTGAAGCAATAAGTAACCACCACATAGAATTGCATGTCTTGCAGTCAGAATGAAATACAGGGAAAAACTACAATTGTCATACGAATGCTTTTTATAATCCCCGGGCTTTAATCCTTACGTTTTCCCCTTTCGTTTAGAGACAGAAACCATTTGTACGGTCCTAATATGTATGTGACGCCGGGTCAATGACGGATCGTAATTTTCGGTATGATCTAGACTCGGGGGGATGCGGCCCGATAGGGTATGGTTTTCAGGGTGTTTTGTCTTGAACGGGGTATCTATTTCATCACTTTCTGTCTTAAACAGGGTATCCCTACATGACCTAATGGCTTAAACAGATTGTGATTGCCAATGCATTAAAATACAGTAAAAAACTAGTGTATTCTTATTTCATTCTAGTCTTAAACAGGGTGTGATTTTGGGTTAAATGTCTTAGAAAGGGCTTAAAAATTTTGAATTCTGTCTTAAACGGGATAGGGAAATCGGAGAATTATGTCTTAAACAGGGTCAGGGTTTGAACGCCCGGGCTGCACCTCCCTAACCAAGCATCTGTTGAGTACCCCCCCCCCCCCACTCCCCCGGGATCTAGAGTAACGTTACGCATCACGCGTACGTTTATATCCATGTACGTGTTTCAATGTTTCGCTGTTTATATTTTGAAATGAAATTCAGCGGAAAGCATTTGTTGTTCACCTTTCATTTGAAGACAAAAGCCGTTTCTACATTGATTGTTTTCCTAAAGTAAACGTGAGACATCTTTATCTATCTTGGCCCGCGAGGTCATAGACTGATTTAGTTGCCAAATTTTTGGTTAAACAAAACTAACTTTGAGGCACTCAGGTTAGCCTAAAAAACACTCCGGTTAGCCTAAAGAGCACTCCAGTTAGCCTAAATAGCACTTAGGTTAGCTTAAATAGCTCCCCGGTTAGCTTACGGTTAGCAGTTTATGTTGGGGTTGTTCATGCCTCGCATGCCTCGCACGTCTGGCTCGCATATTGTTAACACTCCTCACGGCCCGAAAACAAAGAACGCGACCGAGAATTTTAAGAATTTGATAACACGACAGAAAACGTAACTCGTACCAGCCGAGTACAAAAAACGAGACCGAGAACAATAACTCGTGGCTTGAAGTCTTATCTCTCGGCCCATCGCGACCCCCAAAAGAAAAGAATTTGATAATGCTACCGAAACCTTAACTCGGTCCGCCTTACGGCCCGAGTAATTAGAAAAGTTGAATTTACGGCTACACGCCCGATTCGGCCCCCCAGAAAAACGGGAAAATTGTGCATCTTTAGAAGCCTCGCACACAGCAACGATAACTACTCCCGTTTTTCTGTCTCGGCTGCAAGTAAATCTTTCTATTATCTCTCGTTTAGTGTAAAAATGAAGTCGCAAGTCATATTGTTAATGTGCTAATTCACTAGTTGAAGACAGCGACCTTCAAGGGTTAGATTTCGAATTGAAATTAAGGCCGATTTCAGAGGCCTACATCTGTCCCGGCATATGTTTTCTGGAGCAAAACTATAGGTGAAGTCTAACTTTAATCCTTCCTTTTCCCGCCCACGAAGTGCCTTTTTTTGGCCCGCTAAAAGCGAAGCATCCAGAATAAAAAGTGTGCAGGGTATTTTGACTAGTTCGATGGCTCGCTGTCACGATTACCGTCACGCAAATCACATAACTGAAACAATCCACTCATCTAAATTCCCCTTTTTTTTTTGTTTTCAACGACAAATTTCGAAGGCAGGTATTTAATATTTCAGTTTGTTTACAATACCACGTCATTATTTCAAATTTTGAAAGTAATAAGTATTAAAAACCGATTCACCGTGGGACTCGATCTACATGATAAATTTTGCCGACATATTTTTTAGCGCCGGCGTCATAACAGGTGATGACGCATTATACAAACTTCCTGTCAAATCTCAAATGAGATCCAAATAAAAGAAAAAGATAGAAATAAGAAAACTTTCTCCTGTCCTTATGACAACATTGCCAAGTTTTAATAAGTGCGATAAAGTACAGTGGAAGCTTACTAAAGGTGGATTTCCACTGCTGCTTAAATTGTTACACATGTAAGTAATATGCACGTAGACATTTTCTATGGTTGGGTACATTTTACGTGTGTAAACAAAATACAGGCGAGGTAAGACATTTGTGCGTCAGTGGAAATCCACCTTAACTCAAGCTTGGATCACTCAGAATGTCCCGCTATCAAAAAATTTACTTTCCCTGGCTTCAATTTGCCATACCATTTACCCGATAACTCTAACTCTATTTTAAGAATTGCTAAAACAAGTTTGACACTACTTTTCATCTTAAAATATTAATCTCAAAACCGTCACTGATGAACCATCTTGTAACTTATCTATTGTTAAAGTTACAACTTGTAGAAAGCTGTTGAGATCACCTTCTTAGGAGGTTAATCATTCCTTGTCCTCGCCAAGAGCCTTTACAAATTCCCAGAATCGATTTCCATGATATGTCTTGGGGTAGAGAACCTTCACGTACCCACAAGTTGGACTCCCTTCCCCAGCGAGGATGAGGAACATAAAAGAGTGCTTTGATTGTCATCGCTCTTGAACGGACGGTCTGAACGAGGGCCCTCCATGGTTCAACATCATCACCTTTCACAAGAACCATATCTCCTTCTATTGGCCAGGAAGGCACAGTAACAGATGTGATAGAAAAGTCAGGACGATGATAATCAGTGCAAACCAAGTTCCTGGGGCCATCCTAAAATAGAATGACATGCCTTCTAATGTTGGTTGCATGGCATAGACGCTTAGTTCCTGAGAGTTGTAAAACCAGATGTTTTGACCAAGAATGGCGGGCTGGCTGATTGTCAGTCAGTACATATTGAAATGCATCTCCAATAATGATAACTTCATACTCTCCATGCACTCGTATTCTTAGTATCTGTGTTATTGTCAGTACATCAAAACCATTTTTCCTGCTTTCGGTGATAACAGAGTCACCTGCTTTGAAGGTCTTGCCACTGTTTCCACACTTCCCAGTAAAACAAATGCTACGACATCCACATGCAACATCTGACAGATCATCATCAGCTGCTGTAATTCCTTTTTCCTCATACAGCATCTGTAGCACCTCATTTCTTTGTGCTCTGTCATTCCAGTGTACTCCATTCAGATGGCCAACAACAAAGAATTCAGGTAATAACTGGTCTCTCCTTTCAATTGGAAGCAACAATTAGAAGCAACAATTGAGGACATTTCTGACAGACTTGAACAAAAATGTACCAACACTGGTCCAACAGATACATCTTCATTAGATCTTGACTTAATTGATTCCCGTACTTTTAAAATCTCCCTCCTCAATTCAGCTCTGGCAAAAGTCAGTTCAATGTTTTTATGATTGTTTGATATAGAGATGTACCTTGCTACAGCCCTCACAAAATCATAACACCAATAATTGTCTGGGGATCCAAAATTCATGGCATCCTCATGAATATGAGTGAGTAGATGATTGACTAAATGACAGCTGGACAGTCCATATCGTTCCTCAAGCAAAATGTTATAGCGGAGACACATGCCTTTGAAATCAATAGCTGAATTGAGATTCCATCCATTTCGTCCTTGATAGTAAAGAAACTCAACAATACGTGGAAGTGTCTCCCATACTTCATAGTCTTGGTCATTAATTATGCCCCCTAACAGCAGTTCAGAAGCTGGGAAAGCAAACTTTTGCCAGTCCTCTGCTTTCCAAAAACCAGTACGGTTGAGGTTAGAAGGGTATCGTGATGCACGCAAATCAGAACTCCAAGGAAACTTTGTTAAGTTTTCTTGTAAGGCATTCCTGTCAGTTGCTTCATCATTTAAAATGTATGTCAAATGGTGCTTGATAATTCCAAGAGAAACTGTGCATTACATCAATGATGCAGTCACGCTGAATATCAAAGCCATACAATCTGGTTAATCTATACAAAATAGACAAGCCTGTGAATCCAACCTCTTGAGACCTTGTATTTACCACCGTTGCCCTTTCTTCTTCTTCCATTTCTTAAAGAATATCTTCTTTGATTATGCGGCTTGGCCATGGAAATCTTGCTGCTCTACGATAGTCTCCATAATAATAAGTGGTTGCTTCTTCACTTGTACGTTTGTAACCACACTCACATCTTCGACATGGAGACTTCCCACAAAATTGTGATTTACAAAGTTCACACATTGCTGGGTAATCAGCTGTGCAAAGTAAAACAAGATGTCTCAGCTTGGTTGGCCCAGCTTTTTCCCATGGAGTATCAAGTGAGTAGTTTACCTCAATACCTTCAATAAAACCAGTCTTTATCTCTTCAATAAAAGCGGCAAGAAATGGGTCAAGGGGAAGAGGTCTTTTGTTTGGAAGCAGGTAGCAAGGTACAAATCCTACAACAAAAACCTCCTCACTCTTGCATCTTTCGTCTTTGCACATTGTTGCAATTTGTACTTCCAAAGCACCGCAGTCATGGTTCTCCTTGCCTGAAAACGACTGGAACCCATCCCAGTGGAGAATATATGCAACATTTCGTGGGTCACCATGTGCTTTTACTGGTTCATGCTCAAAATGTTTATGGCACGAGGGGCAGGTTAATTTTTTCAGTCTTGATCCTGGAAGATATGGTTCCTTCTCAACTTTAGCGGCAGGAAGGACAAGCCTGCATTCTTTGTCTGGACAAAAAGTAAGTAAAGTCCAACTGTCATCTGGGTTCCAGAACCATGACAACTGGAAAAACCTCTTACCATCCCAAACCTTTTTCTTCATTTCCGAAACCCAGTCCTCTGAGCTATTTTCATAAGGCCAGTGATCCTTTTCCTTCATGTGATAGGTCATTTTTCTACACATTTCAGGATCCTTGCACCACAATTTCAACTTAGAGTTAAGACCAATGTAGTAGTAAGGTATTGTACCTTGTTTCCCGCAATGAGGGCAAGGTTGTAAACTGCTTTCCATTAGCCCATAAAGGCAACGATGAGAGTCGTCTAGACAAATAAAATACTGTTTTGCATTTTCATATCCCACTTTCTTTAAAACTTTTTCACATTCTGACCAGTCTTTCGTCAAAACGGCGTCGAAAACCGTGATAAGGCCTATTTTCTCTAAATTAAATCTCATATCTTGAAAAGACGAACGAAAAACTTTATTTGTGCCAACTTTATAGCTCTGATTCAAACTCTTTCCCACTTAGAGAAGGTCGAATATGCGTGTGATACCTGCGGCTCACAATTCACGTATCGAATTATGAGATCAAAACCAATTCACAAACACTTGACATCTGGAGCCCATGAATGTTTCCAAACATCACATATATTGGGTCCTAAAACTAATCGGACTGACTGATAAGAGTCATTCAATGTTTTTCGATCCCAGATATCTTTCCTATTCTGCTCTAAAAAAACCCTATTTATTCCGGTCAATTAGCCTACGAAACAAGTGCAGCACATTTGCATTCCATTTCGATGTCGCAGGAAAAAGTACGGCAAATCAAACTTTACAGCTCCTTTATCTTCTTAAATGAAGCAGTCAATCAGTAAAGTGGAGAAAGACGTGTGACTTTGTTCCTGTCGTGTTGTTTTGAGCGTTCGTTTTTAGTAGCGACGGCTCAAATCAATAAGTGTTCAAAACAACTGTAACTCGATGTTCACCTAGCTGATCTGGCTGACACCCACGTGATCCTGGCAAGGCATTTTGGCATGGAATCCTGCCCGCACAGGGCGTTTTTAGAAACTGTAAATGTACTGAAGTACTGCTTGTGATCCAAGCTACGACTGCCCTGGTGATGAACGCCTTGTTGATCTTAAAGACTGTACAATAGGGTCTGGAAGGGGGGGTTCCTGATCCCGCATTCCCGCTCCTTTTTCATGAGAATCTCGAATCCCGCCCTTTTTTCACTGCTATACCGAATCCCGTGTTTTCTTTCCCAAAAAAATACATTAAAAAATCATTTCCGCAAAGCTAAAAATTTAAGATTAATAGATTGGCCCTATCGATTAATATTTTGAATTTACGCCCGTTTTAAAGTTACTGTAAAAAAGGAATAGAATTAGCAAAGCCTAAAAACAATCTGCCACCCGCAATAAATTTAAAAAAGGCAGACAAAGGAACTACAACTGTAGTCATCAACACGCAAGATAAAATAAATGAAGGTCAAGTACGCTATACTTGTTTCAATGGACGTAACGAGCCTTTACTCACCGTATGCTGAGCAAACGAAAACTTCTACAGCAACGAACCTCTTATCCCTATACGGCTACTTGAACGAGTGCTAAGTTTAATTCTTCCGAGAAAATTCATTTCAGTTCATTCCAGCCATGGGCACAACTGAAATGGCAGTCGCCTTTGCTAATATCTTCATGGCTAAGTTTGAAACGGAGATGTTAAACCAAAGCGCATTCAAACCGCTCACTTGGAAACGATATATAGACGAAATATTTCCCTCTGGACTCTAAACAAAGAGGAGATACTGCAGTTCATTAAGCAAGCAAACAAACAATTAAATTTACGGCCGAAATTTCAGAAACAGAAACGACATTTTTGGATACAAACATCTATAAAGGTAAAAGATTCACAAGCTATTCAGTTCTTGATGTGCGTACGCACTTTAAAGCTACTGAAACATTTATGCACTTCCCTTTGTGCCACCCACCAGGGGTCATGCAAAAAAGGCTTCATTAAAAGCGAGGCTCTGAGACTTCTCAGAACAAACTCTCCTAAAAGAAAATTTGAAGACCAAATGCGAAACCTTAAATCACGCGTACAGGAAAGAGGTTGTCCCCAGGACCTTGTTCAAAGGACCCTCTCAGAAGTGCAATTTGAAAACAGGAAACTGGCACTCTTTCAAAAACCAAAGGGGAAGAAACGAATCTTCAGTTGCCTTTCGTTACACAATACCACCCAGCAGTGCCAAACTTAAAACAAATCCTCTTGAAAGACTGGCACTTAACAGAGCAACAACCATTGCTCAAAGAAATCGACAAAGACCCGCCCAATATATGAAAGAGGGCGATCGATGAAAGATATACTCGTGAGAGCCAAATTATAAAAAAAGCTAAAACACACACTAGGAAGTCGTGCAGGCCTTACACTCTTGTACACTGAAAACGTCTCAATATCGCCACCGACCGCCTTATGTACTCGCACGATTGAAATGTTGAGGCTTCTCCCCAAGCCTTTGCTCAGCGCAATGTCTACGAGGCCAGTAAAATCAGGGAGGTGGCGCTTGAAAATGTATAATTCTGTATGGTTCTCTGTTGAGATTGGCACATTAAATTTCTCTTTATGAATCGGCTGTCCAGAAGTTTTTCCAGACTCTGTTGTGAGATAAAAGGACACCAAAACTCGAACTGTCTTAACGCCGGGGTCCGCGTTGTTCGCTGTCATTGCTGCCATTACTTCCAATGAACCATGCGAGTTTGAGGTACGTGCAGAGTAAACGATTAGCCAATTGTGAAATCATGTGTTATTGTTTTTAAATACTATAAAAATCGTTAATCAATGAGTCCGTTGACAGACGTAACACCAGCCTATTACCGGAAACATGCGAAAGTAACTTTGGTAAAAATTATTAATATATAAGCCACTATTAGTTTCTCGGTTTTCAAGAAGACAGGCTAAAAAAACCCGCATCCCGTACCTAAATTTTGGTGAATCCCGCTTCCCGGGGAGCAGTCAAATCCTGAATCCTGTCAAGAGATTTTGCGTTTTCCCGAATCCCGCACTGTTTTGGGGTCAAATCCTGGATCCCGAGAATACTCTTCCAGACCCCGTGTACATGAGATGTGCGAACCCATCTTGCCAGGCTCACTCTCTGGGTTGGCATCTGTCCTCCAACAAAGCTTTTACAGTGTAAAAGTACTATCCTTGAGGGAGACCTTTGTCGCACAACGGAGTTTGACACCATTTCCACTGACTCCTTACGCTTCACCGAGAATTATCCATCTCTTTGTGATTCCCCCTCCGGCAACAGTTGTTACACGTTGCAATTGGTTGATCGGATGATGCATTGAAGAAGGCGGGAAGGAGAAAAAGCCCTTTCAGAAGAAAACGACCGAGAACCATCTTTCACAGTAATACTACCACTTTTGGCCTCTCTTCGTGTGATCTAAACTTTTTGTAGCAAATTAAAACTTCCTCTTCATCTGATTCTGCTTCAGTTGTAGTGCACAACGCCGAGAAATAAAAATACCGCAATCAATACCCAAACGTGCAGTATAGGAATTTGTAACTGAGAAAAATTAATACCACAAGACAATTGAAACATCACCAAAACGTGCAAACAAACAAACAAAAAAAAAAAGCAAAATGCGGATAAACTGTAGATGATGAAATACCAAAACACAAAGAGAATATCACCAAAACGTACAGAAAAGGGAAATGTAACTGATATGATTAACTGACCACATTGACCGCGCAACGGGAACATCACCAAAACAAGGGGAGATGCTTAATTGAGGAATATATACAGGAATACCAACGGGAACATTACCAAAGTGTGAAAAAAATGAAAAAATCAGTGCATCGCGCTGTATGAAGAACGCTTTTCAGCTGCCCTCCCTATAGTATTAAGGCCTGGAAGGTGACCGTACGATTAAACTTCAGAGGGTGCGTCGAGCATCCCCAGTTCGAGACTTTGGCCTCGTGATCTACATCTTTAGTGAAGTATTTTTATTATTAGAGGCCGACACAATTTTTTGCTGGAGTCACGACTCTCGTTTTCCGGCTCAGACTGTATGTGATACCCAAAAGTAAAACAAAAGGGCGATTGTAGGTCAATCGCCAGCACACTAACTGATTAAAGTTCGAATAATACACTTGTGATGCTTTTTTAGCCCTTAATATGTTTCCAAATGCTACATTTTGGAGCAATACTCACGAGAATTTGCTTAACGAGGACAATCCAAATTATCGACTAAAATACAAACTATAACACGCCGTGAATATAGCAAAGTTTTCTATGTTGCACAGTATTGATAAAGTAAAACCGAACCTAGTAAGTTAAAATCTAGCGAGAGCCCTTAATAGCGGGAATTCATTTCAGTCAAACGTTTGTAATTTATTTTTGCCGGGGATTTAGCTGCTCTGCGCCGTATTAGCGAGGTGTCCGCAAGGCAAGGGTTGACTGCATGCATACCAAAAAAAAAGTCGAAAAGATTCAAAACATTTAATTTTTTGACAGAAAGTGAGTTTACCAGGTCAGATTTCATTGCTCGAAACTAACATATATCTCCGGCAAGGCTCAAACACAACGGGAAGATCTTCTAAACGTGCAGAAAGGGATATTTAACTGAGAAATAGATATACTCCCGTAACGCCAAAGCGACATCGCCAAAACGTGCAGAGAAGGCCCAGTATGTGTCTGAGGAACAACAATACCGCAATATGACCGGTAAATGGCCGAAACGTGGCAGAAAAAAGGTTTATGCACCTGAAACAACACCACGATACCACGGAACACAACACGTACATCGCTAAAATATTACAAAAAATAAAAGATAACAATTAAATAAACAAATGAATTAAAAAATGTTTCTTACTGAGAAATGGGTATATCGGAATACAACAGGAACATTGCTAAAGTGTTAAAAAAATCCATAGATGGAAATACCAATATATATTGCATTGAAGGAAGAACGCTTCTGAGCTGTCTTCCCAGTAGGAGGGTCGAAGCGCGCCTATCTAATTTATTCCAGAGGACTGTGTTGAGAGAATCCAGAGCTTGTGGCTTTTTTTCCGGACAATTTACGCCTTTAGTCTAGTATTTATACTAGAAATACGTGACTCGCAAAACCTCGCGAAGCTGGGGCTGGGTGGAAAACCCTCTTTACTCGTCCTATAGCATCAAATGAGGAGATTAAAAGGGGCATAGGATTTTTTTATGAGCATGGTCTTTTCGTAGTTCCACAGGCTAGTTTGCGGTTGAAAATCTATTTCTGACACGATGTAATGTACAACGGGCGTGCAGCGCTGTCGTGTTCGATGAATTTATTTCCCACGGAAAATTATTTTACCGCGGCCACAAACGTGTAATTTCTTCAATGCAATCTTTCACAAAAAAGATTTCTAAAAGAAAGGGAAAATATTCTGGAGAGATAGTTCTGTATCCAGTGAATATTGATGAACATTGCAGTTGAAATTTGATCATGCACGCATATTTTTTCCGATGTATGCAAATTTTTTTCAGACGACGCCAGACAGTCTGACGCCATTCATACTTTGTTTGCGCACTGTTGCCAGGCAACAGCACGGACACCTTCACGGAAATATATAAACATATAAATATATGTTCGGCTCGAATTCGAACGGCTTAGCTCCCGAGCGCGGCCTTCGGCCCGACAAATTTATTAACCTCGCTTCGCGAGGAATAATTAGCGACCTACTCTTTTTTGTCTTACAAGAAACAGCATTGATTGTTTGTTTGTTCCGACCGCCTCCTTCTCAGTTCAAATTGAGACTGGGGACGATTTTAAGGTTTTCATTTAATCGGCAAGAATTGGAGACCATCACAAGAATTAGTCAGTTTAAAACAGATGCTCGAAATTACTAAGAACTTCGTTGTTCAAAAGTTGCTCCAAAATCTTGTATGATTTTTTGATTTTTTCTTTGAAACCTCAAAAAATCACCTATAAACTTTACGAAGTTGTTAAGTACTAGACTAAACAACGGTTTATTTTATCTCACTCAGTCCTTGGCTCCTGAGCTGTTCATGACTTGCTAAAACGAGATACATTTTCTCATTCAAGATTAATTGTAATAGCCAAATATACCCACAAGCTTAAGACAACTATAACTCCCATCCCCTTCCAAGAGAATTGCTACTAAATTTTTTGCTCTAAATGCTCCCATAACAAAAGAACAAACAAAAGCCAATGAGATAGCAAATGACGCCCCGCCAATTTTTGACAAGCAATTGCAAAAAAAAGCAGTGCCCCACCATACTCCAACCAACTGGCCCACCCCACCTCCCACCATCACAAACTTTACTTTACTTCCGTTAATGAGCCCGTAAAAAGAGGGGAAAAAAGAGAACAAAAGATCAAAAATAACAGATACGTGAAATGTTCTTGAAACTCAAAAACTGTTTTTTCAGTTAGGGTAAAGTTCACTGGTGAAAGGAAACTTAACTGAGTTTAGTTGTATTCCCCCGTGCTATCGGAAGTGATCTTTGTGTAACGCTAATCTTAAACGGCATCAAATGAAAAAAAGACTTACCATGTGCTGATTTAACCTGCAGATAAGCATAACTAACCGATTTTCAGCAGTGTTGAATGAGGTCCAAGAGTCATAATATTGACCAAAGGAAACGAATACGTTCCTGTTTAGTGGTGAGACAATCAGTCAGAGTATTCCTCTTCTATGAATTGTCCACTGAATTAGTACCTTCAGGATTCGATTATGGATAGTATGTTCTTTAACAGAAATGCAAATAATTTTGTCGTTTTATACCAGAACAAACAGTCAAACTTTACAGTCAAACAGTTAAGAAAGTGAGGTAAGCCTTCTGTCGTTGAGCAGATAAAACAAATACTTTTTAAAGCACGTAGGGTACAAAGCTGTCTTTGTATTTCGGATAAATTTAATTGACCCGCGATTGCCGGTGCGGTATGTGAATACGTTTTTGTTGCGTTTCAACTCTATAAATCGGCACAGAAAGCTAATAGATGTCTTGAAAATGAGCCATTTATCTTTTGAAATATTTCTTGATGTAGCTGGCAAAAGTATAATAATTAAAATTTGGTGAGATTTGACAGGAAGTTTGTATTGCCGGTTTTCACTGTCACGCCATTGCCGTGTGCGTGAAAAAAAAAAATGAAACCATTCCATGAATGAAGTCAAGAAATTGACATGTTATAGATGATAAGTAAATAAGAAGCCTGTCCAAGTGTCGGATCTGTGCGGTATTCCGTACCCGAGTTATTTGTCAAAACGTTTCACACAAATTTATAGAGCTTAGTATGGGGACGCCATGTTGGTGTCCCTCTGAGGGACACAAACATGGCGGCCGGAAATAGAAAAAAAACATCTGGAGTTCACTTTTGCCAGAAAAGAGGTTTGTTTTCCCTTCTGAATTTTTGAATGTGAAGATAAATATTTCTCCTCAAAAGCCACCCGAAAAGGCATTTTTAAGATACAGAACAGCTCTGTCACGGCCGTCCTCTTGATGTCACGCACGATGAAAATTCGGAAATTGAAACTGTTCTATTTTCAAAAGGAAGTACGACTCCGAGCTAAGAAATTGTGAAAAGACATATTTTTAGGTAATCTTTCCTTGAATGAAGGTAAAAATTTTGTAGGCCTCCCGGTTTTGAATTCTAGATTTTGGTGACGTCACGTGAAAACCAAGAATAGTGCGACGTCAACGTGTATGTCGGCAAAATGTATCATGTAGATCGAGTCCCACGGTGGACTGGTTTCTAATATTTATTACTTTCAAAATTTGAAATAATGACGTGGTATTGTAAGGGAACTGAAATGTTAAATACATGGCAATAATAGGGTTGACAGGCCTGCAAGACTCTCATGTACGTGTTTAGCGGCCTAAATTAAAGTTTTGCCCTCACGGGTGTCTTTCAGAAAACACCCTTTTCTCTATGAAATGAGCGGTGCTCCCTGCAAATTTTCTTTTAGCGCTGGATTTTCTTCTTATTAATGCCATCTATGATTTGGAGGATTTGTGCGATAGACACTGAACAAAGCCATGTGTTTAAATGTCGCATGTGTTGTAATTGATCTCAAAGGTCATTTTGACCTCTTATTGTTTCTGTTTAGCGACTGTCGTTCTTATGCCGTTTGTGGCATTTAGTTTAGGCTTGGTATGGCTCATTTTAGTGCGTCTGGTAACAGTATAGCCCCTCTTTTTATCGTTGTAAGGATAGGATTTGAACCGTGTTTACAATAGCTATACATTATCTTGCAGCTTTTGTCAGATTGTCGGGCCCGGCTCAGTTTGCTTTTGTTGCAATATGTTGTGCTTCTTATCAAGGTTATTTGTCTCTTGATCCTTTCTTTAGCATTGCAGCTTCTTTGAAAGCTATGCAGTGCGTTAAACTGAGGGTTAAAGGCCGCTTAAGTTAAGGCTGTGTGTTTTGTTATCGCTCCGCTAAGCTTTGTAACTGTGAGGTTTGTGCGGGTTTTTTTTTTTTTTTTTGCGGGAGCTATTAGTATTTCCTCCTGTGTCTTGATTACGTGCTTTCTGGCCAGGGGCTGCTTTGAGTCCTTCGGCAGTTAGTAAATTCTGTAGCATTTAAGGTAATGGTCAGGCAAGACCGCGGTTTCGATCCTAATTTTGTGGATCTCAGTTGCGGATTCTTTAGAAATGATAGAGATGAGTTCTCGGTATCATTTCAACAAACGCGCTCTCTTGTCAGATTAAAACCCCATGCTTCGGATCGAAAACCCTGCAATTCAATTGGTTCCTTGGTTTAAGCCAATCTGGTGGCTGTGAAGGATTTCTGGTGATGGTGAATGATGTCCTGTAATGGTGAATGATGCCTGGTGATAGTGAATGATATCTAGCGATGGCGAATGATGTCTGGTGATTGTGGATGATGTCTAGTGATGGTGAATGATGACTGGTGATGGTTAATAATGCATAGTTATGTAGAATGATGTTTCGTTATGGTGAGTGATGCCTGGTGATGGATAATGATGCCTAGTCATGTTGAAAGATGTCCAGTGATGGTGAATGATATCTAGTGATGGTGAATGATACCTAATGATGGGTCATGATGCCAAGTAAAGTAGAATGATGTCTAGTGATGGGCCTGAATGATACCTAGTGATGTAGAATGATATCTAGTGATGGTGAATGATGCTTAATGATAGATGGGTCATGATGCCAAGTAAAGTAGAATGATGTCTAGTGATGGGCCTGAATGATGCCTAGTGATGTAGAATGATGTCTAGTGATGGACCTGAATGATGCCTAGTGATGTAGAATGATGTCTAGTGATGTAGAATGATGTCTAGTGATGCAGAATGATGCCTAGTGATGTAGAATGATGTCTAGTGATGGTGAATGATGTAAAGTGATGGCTGATGATGTATAATGACCTAAATATATACATAATATCTTCGATCGAGGTCTGGCAATGGATTTTTTGTTGGATGTTTTACTAATCTAAGCTCTATCATTTAAGCACGTGTGCAATGATGTGTAACCACAGGCAGCCCAAGCTCATGTTACGAAATAAACGTGACTGGTAGCGATCAGTACCGGGCGTATTGTGTTACATTTGAATTTATATAGGTTTGTATGGGAAACCAACGGCTTTGTTTAAAACCGTAGGAGTGGATGTCAACAGAAACGATAACTCCCCCAAATCGCTTCCAATCGACTTTAAAAACAGACAAGCAACAAAGAATACAACAAGGAGTCAAGGTAAGTCAATTTTATTGAGAAATTGTTCAAATTTCTACGGTTTTAAACAAAGCCGTTGGTTTCCCATACAAACCTATATAAATTCAAATGTAACACAATACGCCCGGTACTGATCGCTACCAGTCAAGTTTATTTCGTAACATGAGCTTGGGCCGCCTGTGGTGTAACAAGGAAGTATCATATCATAAAAAGTCAAAGTTATTTTAGATATGCAAGAAATCAGCGTGAGAAGTAATTGTCATATTTGTGATCTAGGGGTATAAATAGCAGTTCTCAAAGAAGGCGCTTCAACTTTTATCATGTCTTTCGCAGCTAAAACTATTCGAATTGTAGCAATTTTGGTCATAGTACAGTGTTTTATTGATGAAAGCCAGTCCTGGCGTCGACGACGCTATTACTGTAACAGTTATTGTCAGGTCAGTTCTTGGTCTTCTTGGTCGGCTTGCAATGCTCAGCAGTGTGGGGTGGCTGGACATAAGAGAAGAACCAGGTATATTTTAAGGGCTCGCTACTGCGGTGGATCAGTCTGCCCCTCCTTGCAGCAGTTGCAGGTATGCTATGGCTCAACAGCAGCTAACTGTGTGTACTCTACTAATTGGTCGAAATGGAGTCCATGCACGCATTGCGGAGATGTCCAAACAAGTCGCAGACATATAATAACAAGGGAGCAGTGTGGAGGCACGTCGTGTAATGTGACGGCTCTGCATAAAACGCGAGCCTGTCAAACACATTGCCTGAACCAAGGAAATGTCGTGGACGTGCAGTGTTCCTGCCATCCCGGTTACCATGGAAGCTGTTGTTTATATCATGGTAGGTCGCATTTCCTTGTGCCACAAAACTAGATACGAACAGTAAACGTAGTTCGCTTAATGGTAGCACTCGTGTTGAAGCTAGTTAGTTCGTTTATTGCGTTTCATGATCTGTCTTAAGCCTTGACTTGGCCCACTTAAGAACAGTCACAAGGATCACATGGTCACGCTTCAATTTCGTTTGTCTGTTTTCCTCAGGACATCATCTGCAATGTTTTCGCAGGTGTCACCGTCAATGCCTTACTATTCTAATACTCTCGGAGTTATGGAACTGACCCCCTTCCCGGTTACAGACGGACGCAAAACAGCCCGGTTTCGATAGGGTTCAACTGTGACTTCCGTGCTATGTCACATAAATCATATAAATTATGCCACTTTATTTTAATTCGAATTTCGGCCACGAGTAGAAAAAAAAGTAGGCATCTGTAATGGTATCACTACTTTAACTCTATATACAGTAATATCTCAATTTCAAATTACTGAGCACGTATTAACATTTCAACCACCGATAGAAAAACAAAACAGACAGTTACTTAAGTTGGTTTTGGAAACAAGCGGCTAAAATGTTTCACTGGAAAGTTATATTCCTCTGAAAGGGGGTAAGACTGACAATTCAGTATTATTGCATCAAAAATTTGAACTTGTTTCTAGTAGGCATTTTGTTCAATTGCGCACTAGTGGGTTTCAGTTTGAACTGCACACTGTACACACTGTCGGGGATAAATTTAGAAACTTAATATCAGTCTCTGGTTTTGTTTTTCTGTCGTGCCACAGATGACTTGCCGTAAAGGGGGTTTTAACTTTTCAGTGACTTTTCAAGCGTGAAAATCACACGGTGGTTTGAAACAATCAACATTTCTCGATAAATCGATCCAGCTTAAAACTCTAATTTGAAGTATTGGGTATAAGCTCTTTTATAATGCTACAAAATAACAGATGTAGAATCAAGGAAGTACAGAGATAGCTAAATTGGCACTTTTGACCCCTTCAAAGCCCTATATTAAAGGGAGAGTTTCACGGTTCGGCGCATGTGCGAGCGATAACGTTAGCGCCAGAGGAGGTTGGACACGGTTCGAAACGCATTATTGTTGGTCGCATTAGCGAATCACGAACGCTCTTTTATCGTGGTCATGAAATCAACATGGCGGGCTTTTAGGAAGAAGTGAGTATCAATATTAATCATTTAACGTACTTGTTTTTAGCTTTGCGATTTCAAACCCACAGGACACGTTCGAGTTGGTACTGGTCTAGTTACAGGAAACTTTTCGACTCTAAACTTAATTTCTAAGACAAGTTAGGGCTCGACTTCGGTGCTTCATTGTCGGCCTTTGTTGCGCTTCGTGAAATTTGAGTTGATGTTACATTTTGTCAATTTCTCTCCAAACTCAAGCTTCTCAGACTTCAAAATTAATATCCATTCCAAAGAAGGTTAATTTCTTAATAGAAAATGATCAGGCGCCCCTAAGCGCCTCTTTGGTTAGTGAATTATACGATGTTGAAGTAGTTGGATTTTTGCCACTATTTGCCTTTCACGCCATGAAACGTGACGAAGAACCCGCGAATTTTGAATGCCGTCCGCGTAATCTCCTAGTTTAAAAAAATCAAATTTAACTACCGGTTCTTCATTTCACCAGGTAAAATCATGACGAGCAAGCGGCCAGTGGGTAGTCCAACTGAGGAAAAGCTAACCAACTACGAGGAGAATAGATGGAATAATTGGAAGCATTGTTTTGTTGCTTGTACGTGGGCAAACATATCCGTTGGTTTGACGAGAGAAACTTAAAGTTAATTATCACAAGCACAGATCCACAGAAGAATTAATAACTAAAAAGGGGAACCACTTGCGACTTAGTTCCATAAATTAAGAATCAGTTGTGCAGAAATTACATTCTACTTATAGTTTTAAAGTATATCTTGTATGCTTGTACAACAATTTGCATGCCTGAACTGTATACACTCTATGCATAACTGACTGTATAAATTTCCATATATTCCCATACAAAAAAAATATTTAGTCACTTCAGGCATGTATTTTACATCAGAAGTCAAGCATATATGAAATCTCTATTGATGATTTTTTGACTTATTACCTCTGTGCTTATTGTATAAATATATAATTGTGTATAAATTGTATGTAATTTGTGTTGTTAATAAAAGGGATCGACAGCTGATTTGCAAGATGACCTTCAAAGTAGATGTATGCTAATTTGATCTTAATTGCACTTGACTATTGTCAGTAGCTGAAATCTCTGGTATGCTCTGCAAACTATGTCGAGTCATCCACCTTCACATTGGTGTACAAAATACACTTCGATGTAAACAGGCCCTTAGTTTATGAGTAGGGGGGCATGCCTTGTGAGCAGAGTTCCCCTCAATTTGTATTTCAATATTTCTCCAAATTATCCAATAACATAATTACAATGGATATGTTGTAGATTTAAAGTGACTAGTGCATGTAAAGGAGAGGAGGACATCTAGTGTGACTATAATACTGTGCCCCTTCGCCAAGTTATGAATCACATGTGCAATATGTACAGCAGTTTTCATTATTAATGTGATTGTTATTATTAAAATAAAACAAAAACAGATTTGATAGTTGGTAGCGTGTCTTGTTAGTACTGAACTAAAACTCTCCAAGTTTAAAGAGCTGAGCTGACATGTATCTCCATTGTTTTGTGCGTTAGCTCGCATCCGGCAGATATTAAAAGCTAAGACAGTCAGTAACTGTCATGGGAATCTCTAGGATGCTTCAGCGATTTCTTCTGACAAGTGTTTAGTGTTGTTTCTTAGGCAAGACTGCAGTTTCGATTCTCTATGAATCTCGTCAGTTGCCACTGAAAGTTCTGTTAGCGTCGGAGCAAATGTATGCTGTTTTCAGTTTATCCCGGGGTAGTCAATCGATAAAAAGTTTATGAGTAGGTGGGCATGCCTTGTGAGCAGAGTTCCCCTCAATTTGTATTTCAATATTTCTCCAAATTATCCAATAACATAATTACAATGGATATGTTGTAGATTTAAAGTGACTAGTGCATGTAAAGGAGAGGAGGACATCTAGTGTGACTATAATATTGTGCTCCTTTGCCAAGTTATGAATCACATGTGCAATATGTACAGCAGTTTTCATTATTAATGTGATTGTCATTATTAAAATAAAACAAAAACAGATTTGATAGTTGGTAGCCTGTCTTGTTAGTACTGAACTAAAACTCTCCAAGATTAAAGAGAATATTGCTCACAGGTATTTTGGAGTTTTTCATAAGGCTGTACTACTATAGTAATGGGAAAGGGGGGGGGGGGGGGGGCAAAACTTTTGCGAAGTCAATATTTTTATATTGTGTGCTATCATAGTTTGTTAGACTATGGAAACGAGGTACTTTTTTTGAGCAGCTATTTGTACTTACTCTGAATTTTTATTGTTCATTTGTGATTCCTTACCAACTTACTATTTGGCTTTCACACTCTATGTTTGAGGGTACTAATGTACAAAATCTCCATAACATTGTTTTGTGTATTGATGTTTGTATTAAAAGGGCTTATTTTGTTTTGAATATATAATTAAAGAGGGAGCATGCACCCAGGCCCTATGCCCCACTGGGGGCTCAAAGGACTAAGAGAGAGAGAGATGCACCCAGCGCCCCTCACCTTGATCAAATACAGTACACTGACTCTTTCATACAAAGTAAGGGTCTGCCCAGTAAAGGAAGGTAGAGTATTTGGCATTGTTTACAAGGTTTTTTGACTTATTTCATTCAAGATCAATTTGATGTTTTCATTTCCCTCATGCAACATGTGATGTAATAAAACAAATTATTATTAAAGAACTTGTTATATCAAACATATTTAGTACTCCTGTGTGGCTAAAATCTATGACTCTTGCAAGCTGAACTTGTGTGAGAGCTTTTTTCCATGTCTCAGTCTCATTGGCAACCAGTATACAGAATGGTTAAACAAAATTCCTATCCAGTAAGGTCGTGAAAATCTTCATTTCCCTACAATCCTTGTTTACTTCATTTCGTATTATAATATTCGGCTATTTCCACCAGAATTGGATTCCAGTAGTTATGAACTCTGAATATTTCAATGCCAGATTTTCGAGCCCGTGATCGTACATTATAATTCAAAAGGTACGATTTCATAGAAGGACGACAGGATTGGTTTTGCAATTGTATGGAAGTGATAATTACACTGATTACATGGAGCAGTTTCGGCTGTACCGGCTTTCGATCGATCGATCGCTAGGATCGCCGTATAAACCCAACGTTTTGAGCGTTAAATTAGTCAGTCGATGTGTGCTAACGGTAACCGGAGAAAACTTATCGAATAAATTGCCGAATTAGCCGATTTTCTACCTTTTTGAAGCGAAAATTTGTCATTCCTTGAGATCCGCACAGCACGAAGGTTTGTTACAACTGACCTCGAACCGACAACTCGTCCCAGCATGCCTTTCGAACCGCGTCCAACCTCCTCTGCGTTAGCGCTGTCAAGCCAATTGTTTTTGGACCAATTAGAAGCGAGTACACAACACCGGCGGGATACGGCGGGCAAGTCTTATAAATTGCTGGTATAAAAATAAACTGACCGGCCAGTGTTTTGGTTACGTTTCAGAAAGAAACAAAAAGGCTGTCCATGTAAAACACATGGGGATTTTTGCAGGGCCGCTTTGTGAATGTCCCATGACATTCAAGAAATGCCAGACCTTTTGCGAACGTATACGGTTTTATCTTAGTACAATGCCGATATCTCGCGGCATCGACCTTTTTTTATTACGCGCGGTTCGAAAAGCCGAGAAGCTCCCTCAAACTTACGTACTTAAATCCAGTATTTCATCAGCATTCAGTGATAAACTTACTATAGTGTGTACGCTCGATAGCCTGATTTTATTACACCAGCGAGAAGGCGAAGAACGAGAAATCCGCAAGCTTCGAGAAGCGATGCGACCGTTTAGTAACAACAACACTGAGCGTCCTTCGGAGATGCTGGAATGCATTTGAGAAAACTCTGCCATGGTGGCAAATCAAAACTGCGTTTGCCATTCGCAATGACCATAATTTTATAGATAAATGAATACCTTACAATAGATTTTGTAGTTTGCCGCAAATCTTTTGGATTTTTTTTCCTACTGCGCGCTATTCGAGCCCGCTAATAGACGACTACAACTAACTCGCACATTTGATCTCATATTTATTCGCTTCGCGTCTCAGTGTTGTACAATTTTTTTCCATCCAAAGCAAAACACTGATCTTTGATGCTGTTTGTCCGTCAAATTCTCCGTTTTTGACAGTTGACTTCCATATGAACAAACAATACGATTGAAATCTAGAAAATCCTCGCGAGTTCATCCAAAGCCAGTTGGTGACCTTTGCCATTTCCAGCGAAAGCAGATGTGCCGCGAAATCGTTGTCTATTTTAAACAGACTTATCTCTTTACCAATTTTCCACGTTTGGTGGACGTATCTTAGCCACACAGGATTTCAACATCCACTCCACTCTGTCCGCTTTAACTTCTGTGCTACAGAACGTCCCGTCGCCGGTCGGCCGCGACGTCTCCTTGCCGATCCATCGACAAAAATGTCGTTTTCGAATGCTAAAACACTTTTAACCTTACAAAAATCGAACTTATATTTACAACAGGAAACAAAGATTATAAAAAGTGAAGAACGAAGAGCGGATGATCCAAATTCGGGCGCGATTTCACCAGATTGTTCCACCACAAGCTCGCAGCGAATTTAGTAGCCTGCGTAGCAGTCGTTTCCGTTTCCTTCAAGCCAAGCGCGAGGGTATTGGGATAAAAAGGAGCAAAAAATTAGGAGCGGGGGGAGGGGCGGGGAAGGAAAGGAAACGCCTGCCGCTGAGCCCAGACATTTTACCGAACGCCCCCAAATGGCTTCGCTCCCTTGGGGCCTACACTGTCACGTCAAATGTCACATGAGAACCAATCAGCGAAAACAGAATCGCGGCGGGCAACTTGTTTACTTCAAGTTGCAGTACAGTCGACTCCCGATAACTCGAACCTTCAAGGGAAATTGAAAAAGGTTCGAGTTATCGAGGGTGAAATTATGAAGAAAATTACCTGAAAGGAAAGGAAAATTGTTTTGAGTTAGCGCGAGGTTCGAGTTATCGGTAGTCGACTGTATTTTAGAAGATTTTCTCGAACTTTACGTACGTCGCTCAAGGGTAGATAAAATTACCCAAGACAAATTTTACTAATGTTTTAGAATATCAACTCATTTGCTGGAATTACAGACAGAATGAGCTTGTCCCACATGGCTAAATACTTCCTCGCGTTTCCAGGATAAAATTAATTGTATTTCGCGTAGCGTGAAATAAAACAAGCTTTCAGATTGTCGTGTCATTTAGACCGCCGACAACCAGAACAAATTTTCTTAAATTTCGGCGGGATTTCGAAAAACGAATGACACCATGTTTGTTGAGACGATAATACCTACCAACAAACCAAAGCGCAATGAAAACTATATCGAACCACCCTGATATCGAACTATATTTTGATTTTGATAAACGGTTAACCGGATGTCCTTTTAGTCTATGAGTTTGATTGACAGACGATTGACCAATGGTAATACATCATTGCCTCCCGTTCGCTGACGAACGGCGTTCGGTAAAATGTCTGGGCTCAGCGGCAGGCGTTTCCTTTCCTTCCCCGCCCCTCCCCCCCGCTCCTACTTTTTTGCCCTTTTTTTCCCAATGCCCTCGCGCACTTGCCCCGCTTGGCTTGAAGGAAACGGAAACGACTGCTACGCAGGCTACGAATTTAGTGTCGACCCGTACAATTTATTTTTGAGCCGGTCTGCTCGCGCATGCGCTTGACCGTGAAACTCGGCCTTTAAAAGCGCATGTGCACTTCAGCGAGAAAGGAAGTTCTTGCGTGCTTCACGTAAATTAATATTTTAAAAGTCCTCGCGCTCGCAAGGCCTAATAAGGTAATTTCATTTGGAGCAACCGCCAATAGACTAAAAATAGATTGCCCATACTTGCTCCTTAGGAATAACTACTGATAGCCGCAGTTCGTCAACCAACGCATTGGACAGATTTAATTGTGATGTGAATATTTTAAAAACACCAATTAAATTACAGTGTCAGTCCATGTCAGTTCAAATAAGGGAGCTAGATGAACGTAACCGAAAGCGCACTTGTCAAGAAAATTCGGCAACCTTTAATGATACCATAAGCACATTTGAGTTAAATACAACTGTAATGAGATGAAAAACAGGTAAATTCGTTTGACGCAAGAACGTAAACGAGGCCCAAAGTTGCTCTCTCCATTTGTTGTTTCCTATTTTATAGCTGCCAATTCGAATTCACGAAACGCTGAAGGATCAGTTTCCAATTGGTTTGTGGACATTTGGCTTACAAGGTGTTTAGTAGGAAACAATTGATGGATTTTTTTCTTTCTTTCTTTTCTTAAACCGGGTGTTTCATAACAGTTTCCCTTTCGCTTTTTGAAAAATTGACGTTGCTATTGCAGTTTTTCCTAAGTAGCTCTGCGTGAAAAGCGAAAGATAATATATATATATGGAAAACTATTTTGTATTTCCGGAAAGGAAGTCGAAATAGTGTTGAATGTCTTGACCTCAGTCGTTGCCAAGGGTGGCGTCATTTTTGCATCCAATCACAGATTTCATGTTACTTTGTTATGTGATACTTCCTTATAAACCTCTCAGACGACTGCATGAGTTCAAAACGACTCAACGTATACCCTTCCAACTACGCTAATCATTTTAAGACGACCAAAAAAGCATGCCTTTCAGGAGATTTGTATTTTCGGGTTGCTATATTATCATCTTCATCATAAATGCATGTGTTTGTCAGACACCCGTTTGCAATGACTGCTGCAAAAATTACAAGGAAATTAACAATCCTCGCCGTAGCATAAGAAGCAAATGGAAGCAAGGCCAAACGCTGTTGTGTGATCGGCTTATCAGTTCGGACTGGTATCGCTTTACAAGTTTTGGAGGAACTCAAATGCCTGAAAAGGCTGTGCAAGAGTTCTACTGCGGCACCCACGATCCAATCTGGTTAAGGGATAAGCATCCAACTCAGGCGGAAGGAAATGTGGCTCGCACGGCCTGCATCAGCAGTTTTGGTGACACCTGTTCGGACACTCTTACCATTAACATAAAAAACTGTGGAACATACTATGTATACTACTTAAAGCCTCTTCGTTACTGTGCAACCGCTTATTGCGCTGGTAAGAAAGTTTGCATAGCCACACATTGTTCTACCTCTATGCCTATAATATATTTAATGGAAATTTAACTTTTAATTCTAACTTAAACTTAACTTTGTAGGTTTCGACAAGCCTTGCCCTTACGGAAAGGAAGGAGAACCGCCAAACTGTTTTGGTAAGTTGTGAGTTCCCAAGATGTATTTTAAATGTCTTAACTTTGTTTTGATTAACTACCATCTTAAGGGGCCGGTAGCACAAGGCCGATTTTTTATTTACTTTGCAAAAAAATTTGTCAACGCTGATGCTAGACGAGTGCGACCGGAATGTTTTTCATTGACAAAATTTTCGCAACCTTTAAGCCTGTCGCACACTTGAGGAAAGAGCTGAGCAAGCTGCCTTGCGAGAAATCGCGAGGCAATCAGCTGAGCTGTTTCCTGAAGTGTGCGGTTGAGTTTTTGTGAGAATTTCGCCTCGCGAGGCGAAATCTCAAATATCATGACAGATATTTTTCTCACGGCCTCGCGAGGCGAAAACCTCACGAAAACTGAACCGCACACTTGATGAAACAGCTGAGCTGATCGCCTCGCGAGTCAGTTTCCTCGAGTGTGCGGCAGGCTTTACCAAACTACAAAGAAGCCGCGACCAAAAATCGGCGGCAGACGATGCCCTCGCTTGTTTTGTTTGTCTGCAAAATCCATTAGCACTCCAAAATCCATTAGCGCAGAATTTGATCCATTTTACTGCATAAGGCAGCCAAACTGAAAATCATTTGCATCCAGCATGGACAGGGTAGATTTCCCTCGCTTTCCTTTTCAAAGTTTTGATCCTAGAATGAGCAAATTTCAGGCAGAACAGCAATAATGTTGTGACATGTGATATTTATCCGCGCTAAACTGGCGAGCATAGCTGAAATGAATACGATAATACAGAACAAACAATTTGATTGACGTTTCCAGTTGTAGATATACATTTTGTCATGTTTTTATTTCCGGCTCAGTGCGACCGTGATCAACGCACAAAAATTTGTTAAAGCAAAAATTTCCTTTTAATTTGGTTGAGCCTACAATTTTTTTTTCCGCCTAGTGCGATCGGCCCCTTTGCTTTGGATTCACTGGCACATTCCGACGAATAACGATTTGAAGCAGAAAGCTACTTCAGTTTGATAGTTGCTTAAAAATCAGAACCAGATGGAAAGAGTGTAGACGTACGAAGTAATTCTGTTAACACATACACTTCTTGATTCTTTGATTGACGTCCACCAAAAAACGTAGCCTGAGTATTAGGCCTTCTTAAGGGGAGTAGACTGCAAGTAGTCCCTTTCTGGATAGTCGAGAGGTCGTGCGAAATAGCAGAGCACGAAAAAAAACTAGAGCGACGAGCGGAACGGGGCTTGGGGAGAGGCGGAAAAAAGGGGAAAGGAAAAGAAAGGGAATGCGCTCTTAGCCGTAACAGACGTAGACTGCAAGCAGTCCCTTTCTGGTTAGTCGAGATGGTGTGCTCATAGCGCAGCGAGACTGGAGCGAGGAGAAATAAACGAGAAGAGACTGTCCCTTTCTGCTTAGTCGAGATGGTGTGCTCATAGCGCAGCGAGACTGGAGCGAGGAGAAATAAACGAGAAGAGACTGGGGGAGAGAAGGAAAAGAAAGGTAAATTTCCCGTTGCTCCAGCAACGGAAATTTCCGATTGGTCCATAAACAATAGCTGCTGTCAGACAAGTTTGCTTGATGTGTAATTAACTTCAGATCACTAGAAAAATGGCTTCGGTGAGAGAGAGAAGCAGCGATGTGTTCGTAAATTTAAGCGATCAACTCGGCGGCTTAGTTCTTAAAGAGGAACAGAAGCTAGCAGTAGAAGCGCTCTCTCGAAAAGATGTAATGGCCGTTCTTCCCACTGATTTCGGGAAATCCATTATTTATCAAAGCTTCGACTTTGCCAACACGGCCTCGATTGTGGTTGTTGTTCTGTTTCGCAGTATTTTCCAAGACCAGTTGCAGTCAAAAGACTTTGGTTTAAAAGTAGTTGCCTTCAAGAAGATCCCACAATTATTAAAAGACATTTGTGCCAACAAGTACAATGTAAAAGATGTATCATTCCAGAAAGTGACGCAGGCATACTAGGAAAAAAGAAATCCGAGTGCTCCTATCAGGAGTCGAACCTAAGACCTTCCGATTACTAGTTCGGATGCTTTACCACTGAGCTACAGGAGACTCGTGAGAGCTAAGGCCATTAAACTAGGTTCATGGGACAAACATCCTGCATACTGCTAGGATTTGAATGTCGAACGTGTGTGAAATATACCATCACATTTCTTTCAAGTACAATGTAATTTTCGCATCCGCGCGGAACAAGCTTTGTCGGCAGAATTCACCGCAGGATGCTTTAAAATGATAGCTTTCCAGTTGTCTTGAGCCACGCTCTTAATTACACCTCGGGCGTTTGTGTCGTCGATTTCTTTTACTCTGGGCCCTGAAAAAAAAATCGAATTTTGGCCTTTTCAAAGAAGCTCGGCGATTATTCCCCTTCGCTCCTAATGTTCAGGCCCGGGCCCGGTGTTCTGGTCATTGAATAACAATGCGGAGTTGTTATCTATTAGCTGTCATTTTTAATTGGATTTTTAATGGGTTTAACGAATTGTGGGCGGAGTTACCCTGAACGCGTCTGACTGCGAGCAGTCCCTTTCTGGATAGTCGAGAGGTCGCGCGAAATAGCCGAGCGCGAAAAAAAAAAAAAATAATAAAAACGAGAGCGAACGAGGGGAAGGGGGCTTGGGGAGAGGAGCCTCTTCTCGTTTATTTCTCCTCGCTCCAGTCTCGCTGCTTGCAGTCTTTAAGTAGCCTGCGAGCAAGCTCTCTTGGAGGTGGGGGGCGGGAGGAAGAAAGAGGAGAGAGCTTGCAACGATATTTTAGGAATTTTCATTTCTGCGTTGAATTTTTCAACGCAAAATGCTGATTGGTGGATATTGCATTTGGTGCTTACGTCATTGCTCTTCGCGTGCGTCGTGTTGACAACACAAAAATGGTGGCGGAGTTTCTATTTGTGAAGGTTGCGAGAATTTCTCTAGATAACTTAGGTTTTCTCTGGAATTAAAACCCGAGCAAAGTCAAGCTGCTAATGCTTAAATTCAGTGTTTGGCTCAGCCGAAAAAAATATGAACATCTTTCAGCTCACGCCACAAATTAAAGCTTTCTGAATATATTGACTCAATTCCGAGTGCTTCGGTACGGCGTTAGCAGCGAACTGCCAGTTTTTTAGGGCAACGATTTCCTTTTGATCTGGCACTCTCACCTCTGCGGCTTTGCTATTCGTTCACAACATCACAAATTTCACACGAGTTGAGTGTTCCAATGAAACCACATTGTCGATATTGAGAATTGCGTCCTCGTTCTCGGTAACCCGGCTGCAAAATTGAGATCCTTCCGATTTCCTTACACTGCTTCTTTTTTCCCTGGCCGGACCGTGTCAAGTTTTCGACATTTTTTATGTCCAGTAGTTTTGTGGCGTTGACACTGCAGTCGGCAAGATTCGCTTGACCCTTGGGACGACATTTGATTTGTGACCCCGACCTTTTGGTCAATCAGCTTTTAGTGTGCTCACCATTAAGTAAAATCCTTCACTAAATTTTCTGATTTTTGTGGCACTCGGTAGGCATACTCGATCAGAGAAACTATAGTTTTTTTCAACAAGGATTCCCGTCTTTCGAAGTGTATATTGTACCTTTCACATGTTTGTTTACGTTTGCTATTGTTTTCGGTTTGCGCTTATTGGCCAAATTCTGACAGCTAGGACAGCAGGGAGCCGCGGGGAGTATTGGGGGCGGCATTCCAATTCCTGAGACATCGTTGCAAGCTCTCTCCTCTTTCCCCCTCCCGCCCCCCACCCCCAAGAGAGCTTGCTCGCAAGCTAGTCTTTAAGGGGAGGGGGGAAGGGGAGGGGGAGAAGAGGAGAGGAAGGCCTGACGTGACACAGAACCTTTCTGAGTCTGTGTCGAACGTCCGAATTTCGGACGTTGGCGCTGATTGGACGAAACACAAAGGGTTACGTCACACCGCCGGAAACAAAAAATTATCAAGAGTGTGAGGATTATTTTGTTGGGAACCATCTTGAATTTTGAAAGACTGTGATAGCGAAATAACGTTATTAGCTCAGTCAAGTTGACTTGAGAAGCTCCAAGTTCTTCCCTGGTATTGAACTGAAAAAAGAACAAGAATCGTGTCTAGTTTTTTAAAAAGGTGTTGACGGGTCAACACGATATACAGTTCGTACGTGGTATTTAGGTTTAACTAGAATGTCTGAGAGATTTCTACACGCATATATGCCGCTTCCATTTCGGTCTTTTCACCAATTTAGCTTCTTGTATGTTTGCAGCGGCTTAACATGATGATTTGGAGTATTTGCATGATAGACTATGTTTTGTATTTTGATATCAAAGGTCATTTCTGGGTTACGAGTGCTTCGTTTATCGCCTGTTCAGCAACCGTCGTTCTTGCGCCCGTTGAGGCATTTTATTTGTGTTTGGTTTGGCTTGTTTTAGTGCGTCCGGTGACAGTACAGCCTCTCTAGTTAGGATTAGAACTGTGCAATAATCTTTATCT
>NW_028145497.1:497500-622500 GCF_977016875.1 Pavona decussata
TGATTGATTGATTGATTGCTCGGAAGTATTTAAATTTACTTTTGTTGTCTTCACAGATATCGTGTAACGCGTCTGCAAAATTTACCACCTCCCCGAAAAATGTATGGTCAGCCCCGAAGCAAGTCCCAGCTCCATTCTTTGCTGGACTAAAGGTAACTTATTCGTTGTGATCACATTAATTTTTTTCAAAATCACCAAGGAAGCGCCACAGTGAATAAGAAAATAGAAAAGATTTAACGTTAAGGCTAACCCTATATTTTACGAATATTTTTAGTATCTTCTGATGGAAAAGGGGAAGGAATGGGGGTGATCACGTCATGTGACGTGCGTAGGAATTACGTAGTTTTCCTGTACAGCCACCATATAATTAGAAATACCATACAACATGGCTGCCGAAATGCCCACAAGCATGTGCAAATCACATGGACACGGGTTACATGTGGCTACGAAATATAGAGAGAATAGAAAAAAACAACAACAACAACAACAACAACAACAACAACAACAAAAAACAAACAAACAGGTACCCAGGGAATGAAACAAGTCCAGAATAGGCTGAAATTATCTTTGGTAGCGCCACCTTTCCCCAGATTGTGACCAAAGTGGCCCTAGAAGGGATTGAATCAGCCCCTAAATCAACAGGGCTAAAATGGCGCTTAATTGGAACTGAACAAGATCTTTTGACTTTAACAGTGTTTTTGTTTCAAATCTTACTGCTCTTCTTTTCTTTTTTAAGTAAGCATTTTCCCAAGAAATTTAAAGCTTTAGTTCCAGTTTAATAACTTTTTTTACTGGTGGAGCCTGAGTGTTTTGCAACTTAAAAAATTTCCTCTGATGTCTTTGGAATTGTAGACCAAAATGAGGAGCTTGGGAAAACAATCTTTAAGTAAAATTGTGTGCATTTCGTAGCAGGGGTCAACAAAATAGCGGAAAGTACTTTCCGATGTCCGGTTGAAGCAACCTGGTACGACTAACTGCCAATTTTTTATCATTTCCAGGTTGACCCTACTGTGCTATTTCTGGATTCTTGTGACTTAAATAAACATACCATCACAATAACACCCACAATACCAGTCCGCCGTACTAACCGTGGCTTACCAAGAATAACGTTTTCGGCGTCTCCAGAGGTGATTGTTGTGGAAGGCTCCTGTGAGATCGAGCTAAGAGAAGGAGTCACGCCCGTTGAACTAAAAATTAAGGCTGCTTGTAAACAAGATACGACTGCCGGCTTAAAGCCTATAATTCCCCAAATCTTTCACCGTAACAGTCTTTTCTGGGACAGAACTGTAGGCCTTCCAACCATTTGGGTATGTATATTGATCTTGCTTGTTTATAAACCAGATAAAAATGTAATGGGTTTTGCTACATTCAGCTTTTCCCACCGACATAAGCAAAAATTGAAAAAGTAAACAATACGAAGTACGAAAAACAACTTAAAACACAAGGCAAGGACGAATATTTCAGAGAAAAAAAGGCAAAAATATATAGTTTCATTGCTAAACATGCTTTCCTGAACGTGCAAATTTAAATTGGCAACACCAGTTTCAGTTTGAGAGACCCAGACAAAATATGGGAAAAAAGGATGAACGATGGTCGATGCCATGTTCCTGTGGCCCAGCGATTAAACAACTATTAGTATTGCTTGTGTTTTCAGCATTGAATTATTGGCAGCATTAGCCATACCCCCAATCCCCTTTCGCCCGACCCCTATGAACGATTAACAATACAGAGTTGGCCAGCAATAATTATATAAAGTGTTAGATCTTTTCTCGTCTAACCAAGGGGGAATCAGCTCAAATAAGCCAGCGAGTAGAATTCAGTAGACACCAACAATTGTGGTTCAATGGTTGCTTGTATTTTAAAGTTCACTCTACAGCTCAGCTACAACATTCTCTAGCGAAGAACTTCTCGCGTTGCTTTTATGTTGGTTGGAGTATGATTGACAACCTACTGGCAAAAACTCATCAACTACTAACATAGGCTTACGTAAGCCCTTCTATGATTGGTTAGTGTTGGAATTGGTAATGGAAAGTTCCCTTTATTTACTGTGAAAAATGTACCGTTGTTTCAAGATGTTCACTAGGTTCTTCGATATGTCCAACCAAAATAAAGCAACGGGAAAAATATAAAAATTACAATAAATATTTTTATCGATAAAAACTACACATTGACAAAAATGAGTTTGTAATATACTCGGATGAAGTTTCACGCAGTGTTCAGTGTTCTTGTTGTAAAACAACAACTTTCCAAGAAGAAAGGCGGTACTACAAGTCCACGCTTATTTCCATAAATTAAGGTGTACGTGTTTACAACTTTCAGCTATCTTATTAAAAATACAGTACGTGGTTACAGAACAAAAAGTGTTGACATTGACAGTCACCTTCAAATGAAAAGATCTAAAGATTATTTTTATTAAAATAAATCCAGTAAAAACTAACTTAAATAACAAGATATCGGCTGGTATAGATTCGGTAAGAAACACTGAATATCTTTACTAGAAAACGATAAAAAACAGGAAGGATGGCCATTTCCAGGCAAATGCCAGCGAAAGGTTAACTTAAGGTCAGATACAATGAATTACGGCTTGACCTTATGAAAACAATGTATTGTTATTGAGGAAAAACTTATTTTAAACATATTTGGTAGAAGGATCAATTTTCTGGGAAACAATCCAAAACAGAACACCTGCTTATACCAAATCTATACCAGGAGAAAACAACATTTGATCAGAGCTAGATCAGCATTATACTAAAACATAAATAGAAGGACAAATCATTGAACTTTTTAATATTTTTATCCCTTTGATTCGAATATTCCCGTAAATAACGCATATGTTGTATCGCTTCCCAACATCGAACAATAGATAAACCCAAGTAAACCAATAATAAAATATTCAAGTGTGAGTTTCTACATTGTTCGTATTTTTAATGTTTAACAAAAGCAATCAATTCGGGGGATAACAAAAAAGAAAATGTTTGGCAATAACTGTGATGTGCAGTCCTCTGTTAAAATCAAGACTAACGCATGATGATGATGATGATGATGATGATGATGATGATCGTGATTATGTCATCATCATTGCCAATAATGACAACAACACTACCATTATCACTATTGGATGTTACTAAGTATAGATGAACAAGACGACGGCTCCTGTTTGTTAGTCCCTAGATCGAAAGAAATTAATTAGCCTTTGATTCCCAGAAACCATATAGTAAATATGGTTCACTCACGCGAATTTCTTCTGTTGAAGCCCACCAATAATCTTTTGGGGTATGAGATACCACCTTGAAGCACCAATCACTGACAGAACTTTTTAAAATCCTCCTTCGCGTGGCACTCTACAGAATATATGCTCGCATTACTGTTAAGTAATCGCTTTCCACAACTTTCTCAGGAACATGCTACTAAGGATATCACAATCCATCGGTCAGTTGCTATTCCAAAATTCTAATTTTTATAGTAGGTAGCCATGAACAAGTTTTGTGTTATTTAAAACAACACGATCAACTGTGTCGTTGCATTCCATCACATGGCATGTTACACCTACGTATACATTGGTTTGGAAATTATGACAATTACCATTATATTTATCATCTTAGCAATTATTTACTAGGTGCACATCAGGAAGGTATCTGATGTAGAGCATTGCTTGGTTAGTGGAGATCCACATTACTCTACCCTGAGGACTACTGCCGTTTCGTGGTGAGTAAATAGGGACTTTAAAGCCGGCGACACACCTGGCGATTTTAATCGCAAGCGATTTTCGCCACCGATTGATGGGGAAACAACTGGCGATTTTTTTCGCCGCGTGATCGCGGCGATGTAGCACTTCAACATTGTTCCCGAACTTCATAAAGTGACGTTTTGAGAAGTCATATGATAAAATCGCCTGATTGGCTGATTTTACTGGCGATTCGCAGAGATGAGCGTAGGAATTCGTGGGAACGGGCACACTTGGTTGAATGCCGGTGAATTTATAGTGGGGGGGGGGGGGGGGGGAGGGGAAAACGTCTGAATTCCGACCGTTACAATGCCATCCAGTGATGTCACGTACTTTTGCGAATATGATAGGTAGTTTTTGATTGGTTATTACCTAATTGAAATAGATAACCATTTCTTATGGTCGAACTTGGAAAAATAGATATTTTATTTCGGCGGCGAATACAAAGTGTTGACGGCCCAGACACAACTCGTAAGTTCGTAGTGTGAAAAGTGACTTCTCGTTTAACGTACTTTTGCTCTCATGAGTATATCTCTGAAAGATTTTCCTTTTTGGTATGAGATAAGTAGGAGGCCCTTTCAATATTTCTCGAGCCAATGGTTAGTTTCAGGGTGTTTTTTGAGGACAACTAGACACTGCCGAGTGGTAAGTTGTGAAGAAGGGAAGAATTGTATTTTGCACTTTCTCGTTTTGTTGTAAAGCCCACTCCCGTTCAGTAAATTTAATCTCAAGCCTGTACATATTAAACGTACATGTGAACATAATCATGTCAACTCTTTTCCCATCTGGAATTAGCAGATGAATATTAAGACAAATTCTAAGGTGATGTCAATTCTATTTTTCTGTATATTTTCTAGGACGCACCATTTCATGGGGCGCGGCGATTTTACTTTCTATCAGAACACTAAAAGACATTTTGAGGTGAGAAATATTTTCCAATAACAGAATAATAATCTTACTTAAAGCTCTGACGTAACAGCCAATCGTTTGTCTTTTAAATATAAATATATGAAACATATATTTTGAACTGCGGATGAAAGATCAAATAGAAGAAAGATCCTCGCAGTTACTACGCAACTTAAGCAGTTGCCAATAGAAAGCCTGAAGAAATTCAGGCTTGAACGGTATTCGAACTCATGACCTCTGCGATACCGGCATCGCAGAGGTCATGGGTTCGAATCTTGTTCAAGCCTGAGCTGTAACTGCTTAGATTGCGTAGTAACTGCGAGGATCTTTCTTCTATTTGACGTTTGTCTTTTTTTGAATGCTTACTAGCATTCATAGGTTAAATATAAAGATTAAAGTTTTTGTACACTGAGATGAGATATCACGCAAACTCAAGGATACCACATCTAATGTTTGGTGTGGAGTAAATATTAAGGCACGGGTGACACTTTAGCTCCTTTCTACCATTATGACCAGAATGCACTTGATATGGAGTAGTTTCACGTAAGCAGTTTATAAATAGACACCATAGAAACCGTATGCAAAAGCTAAGCTTACGCTTAAATACCCCTTTACGCGTTAAATACATGGTTTCATAAATAGATCTAGATCCAGCTCGAGATGTAATTTGAAAGCATAAATAAAGCTGGTTCTACTAAGTCGCTGTGTAGGTTTGTTATGCTACTGTTATGTTACTGCCTGATAGGACTAGACGCAGTGAGGTTCTTCTCTACATGGAAGTCGCATGGAAGGCGGCATGGAAGTCGACGAAAAAAATAGTCATCATACATGATGGCTTGCGTTTACAAATAATTGATCATGTGATTGGCACAGGTGATTTATTATTAAACCTTCCTTTAAGGTTCAAGCAAGGCAATGGTCCTGTGGCACTACTGTGACCTGCATCTGTGGCGTGGTATTGAGAGATCATAATGACGTTATTGAGTTTAACAGCTGCAACGACTTGCTGAAACTTGATTACAGTAATCCAACTCCCCTGAGAGTCAGAATAAGAAGCAAGAAATGTTTGTCTCCAGGGATATCAATTAAAAATATCATACCGGGAGCAAATGCCCAGTATGAGGTGAGTCGGCCGCTTCTGGAAAGACATAAGCTCTCTCCAAACTCTGCTGCTATACCAAGTGCCACTGCCATATGCGCATGCGTAGTGCTGCTGCATGAGCTCTTATGTCAGTTTACCTTGTACTAATCTCATATGTCCCGGTTCAAACTGCGATGACATAAGCCATAAGCGTAAGTGCCCTCGGTATACGCTCACGTACAAGATTCTCTCAGAGTGGTTTCTCACGCTTCTTCTCATGCTTATCACAGGACTGTGAACTACACTTCAACATTGCTATGGTATTTTGAAAAACGTTTGACCAGTAACGTTTGATGTCATTAGACTGGGATACCATACGATTTAATTAAGCTAGGTGTCTCAGTTTTGTAATTTAGCTTTATGTCACGACAAAGTTCAATAAACTACAGCTTACTTTTTTAATGCATGGGAGCTGATATACATGTTGCAATTTAACGGGACAATGTCACACAATTTAGTAACACAAAAAACAAAAGTCACAAGTTTGTTGTCATGTTGAATTACAAGTTGAAAAATGCATTGTAATACTGACGTTTTCTTTAAGTCAGCAGTTTTGTTATGCCAAGAACAATGAAAACCTTAGTAATCCGTATTCTTCCTTCAAACACATGATTTCAATATCTCTCTTGCTGCTATATAAGCATCGTTTTCCTCACTAGGCAGGGTGCGTGTTCTCGGTGTAGTCCCTTGAAGATGCTTTACCATTGCACACCAATCGGGAAAAAATATGATGCATAGAATGCTTCTTTTTTCAATTGGGTACTTAAAGTCGCACTTATAAAGTTTGAGAACCGATTTTAAAACTACTTATAAAGAAGTGAACCGAAACAAAAACTTTCAAAATTGACCCTTAAAACAACAGAACCGTTAAAATTTGTGTGACGAACAATGCTAAAAAGTACCTTTTGATCTAAGTTGGCAAGCTTTTAGCTTAACATAAGTTAACATTACACACCCCTTTCAGCTTGCAGTTATTTTTGCGGTGTTTCTGCAGGTGATGTTTCCATCTGGATCTAAAGTCAGAATTGCGAGATATTCGTGGGGAATGAATGTTGATGTCTACACACCAAGGGCCAAAGACCCAAATAACGAAAAAGGACTATGCTTGGACCCAGGCAATCAAAATCACGACACTTATGGGGAGAGTTTAAGGTACTAGTAATGTTGAAGAAAGAGGTGGATAAATGTCACACTTTTGCATTAAGAATAAAGGAAAACTAAAGTCAAAGGGCTGTTCTTTAATTAATTAAACATTTATCTAGGCCAGTGTGTATATCAAGAAAAGTTAACTCACTTTTTGAGGGGCGACCCTCTTTGGCCGCTCAAACTTTAATGATTGTAATTATTTTGCTACAAATGTGGTAAGCAAAAAAGTTTATATGGAAAAATATGAAGGAATACCTGGCTATACCAGGCGCGTCACCATGCAAGCCTGACGAACTTTGAGATCTTCAGGCCGCGCAGGACACCTAAACTTGTTACTTATGTCATTAATGTAGACACTATTCATTTAAAGAGTATGGACGAGCCGTGACGACTGATTCCGACGATCACGATGCAAGACGCAGAATATAAATGAATGAACGTAACAAATTTAAAAAGTCGATTGCCGAATAGGGCATGCAAAATGATTCATATCTATTATTTTCACCTTGGGTTAGAAAGTGCGTGATTACTTACTAAACGTCATTGCCTCACAACTCTTTGACTCGTGCAATGAAATGCAGCTAGGCCAAATTGTCATACAGCTTTTACAGGTTTCAAAGGTGGACAATTCTGAATACATTACCTCGCTTGTTCGATCTTCAGAGACGAAAATACTGCAATTTTGTATCTGAGTTTTCATCGCGGATATATAATTTTAGGAACTAATACACAAGGAAGGTGAACTTAGTATGCTCATTGTACCGTGATAAGACGGAAATAAAATTGCAAACATACGGAAGCCAATAACTTTCAAGGAGTCTTGAAATTGAGACATCTGGATCTGTCACATCGCAGAAGAGGTTATCCTTTATTAAGCAATAAAAAAATTTACTTTACTGCGCTTCTCAATCAGAAAAGGACACAAATATTGCCTTTCTCCCTTTAAATACACCATTTAGCGCGATCTGCCTCTAAAACGACAATCATGATGTGATTCCGTCATCCACCAAGATCCCTGTTAAATTCGAGTCATGAGAATTGACCCTGATATGATATGATATGATATGATATGACCCTAAAGGTTCAGAGATTTTAAACTGGAAAATGAAAAGCCAACCTCAATAATTTGACTGATGAATTTATTTATAGGCAAGTGTTCTGCGCGACCTTAAAAGAACGACTGGTAGCGTTTTGTGAGGAAATGTATCCAAACGTTTCCTCCGCTGAGTTAGTTCTAGCAGCGTTTCAATTTTTTTTGTTTGCAGCGTGGCCTTGTGGGCCATCGTAATAATCAGTGCCTCACTTTGTCATCGTCTATCCTTTTGTAATCACCATCTTCAATGTCGTCGTCGTCATCATCTTCATCATTATAATAATTCTTTAATTTTTTTTGTTTTGCATCTCACATGAGTAATGTTTGAGCGGTCAAAAGGTAAAGCTTACGTGGCATAACGTAAGATGTTACACGAATTTCGTTTAAACTTTCACAGAGTACCAGTTGGACAGAGCTATTTTGATACCCTACCATCTCCAGTCGATGAATACAACGTACAGTACTCCACAGCATGCCTGTGTAGTACCACGGGGAACAATGGTACTAACCAAGTCTGCGAAGACGCTTTTGATGTTGCTTTTCCTACGGTCTTAAAGAAGAAGCTATCACCGATGTTCTTGTGTGATCGCCAAAAACGGGATGTGTACTATTCTGATGATCTAACCGACGAAGACTTTCAGTTGTTCAAACAAACACCTTTGCGACTTCGGTTAAAAAGAGAGGTACTCAATCAAAAGATTTCGAAGGAAAACGCCACCCGTTACTGTGCTGAAAGAATAGCAAACACTGAAATCGGCATACTCTGTGCGAAGGTTGGGGTAAACGTACAGGCATTAGTGAATACATGTGCGATTGACTTGGAGGTGAGTTGCTATAAACTATTTTATTATTCAACTGACATTGTAACACTGCCCAAATATGGTCATGTTGAACTCCATATATGTCGTCCGCACACAACAGATATCCTGCGATATACGTAGTTTTCGTGAGTCGAGGAGAAAAATGGTAGAGCACTTTCAAAAAGTATAAACGACCTCGCAAGATCACCAAACTATTAATAACGCTGTTTTATACTGAACACATAAAAGACAACTAAGGTTGCTGTTAAGAATTGTAATGGTTAGTGCAAGAACTTTTACTGCTTACCTAGCTTTCTGTTTGTGAACTGGCAAAGTACAGTTCAGCAAAAACGTTTAATATATTTTTCGCTAGACTTTTGAATTGTCCCGTATTCTAGGGCTCAGAAATTACAAAAAGTACTGTACTTCCTTAGAATGGTTCTTGCAACCGTTACACAGAGATCTCGACGAGTCTGGAAGAGATGGAGAAAATCACCTGAGAAAATTCGAACTTGCACTGAAGTGCCGCGATAAAGTTTAGCTTTCTGGCAGACAAAACGATAGAAGGAGTCAGAAGCATCAGAGCTGCTTAAAAAAAACCGTTTAGTTCATAAAAGATTCAGACTTCTTGCAAGGAACAAGGCACTAGATACGTTTGTCAAAACACTGAGGAGAGATCGTGAAATTGCTTGCGTAGTAAACGGATGTTACTAAAACGGGAAACGGGGAACCGGGAACGGGGAACGGTGAACGGGAGTCTGGGAACGAGTGTACAGCGGTTATCCCTATAAGAATTCAAAATAGACAGTTCTAATCTCGTACCCAGAGTCTTCAGGCTTTTTGGTCAGCGGGGCAACGCCGGGAAGACTCTGGGGACATCGAATTTTACTACCGCAGGATTTCTGTGGTAAAACAATGGAAACCGTTACGGAACAGCCAATCAAAAAAAAAATGAATTTTTTCGTTGTCCCCAGAGTCTTCCCGGCGTTGTCCCGCTGACCAAAAAGCCTGAAGACTCTGGGTACGAGATTGAGACAGTTCAGTCATTGATTTTTAGGTTTGCGGTTTAGGATCTAGCAACACTTTTGCACGAACGCCGATCAAATCTCAATAAAATTATAATTCAGCGCCTTTGAGTTCTACAACTCTACATAAAAAGGCGTAATAGAATAAATTAACTCCTCGGCCAAAGTTTCAATAAAAAAGAGGGTTTAAACTCTTTAAACGTTTTAAAAAAATATATTGATGTTTACTACTGCATTCACTGGTAAAACAAACTAAAAAAACACCAAAATTACCACGAGATGAAATTAAATCTCACTCGCTGCCCAATCTGTGTCATGCACGAGCGACTTGGCTACAAGCATATATTTACATCCGTTGATTTAAAATAAGTCATGTTCTTAAATATCTTACTTAACGATGTGCCAGATTCCCCGGTTAAAATAAATAGAAAATATCTGAATAGCAGTACAACCTGGAACAATTATAATTAATTTTATTAAGGATGAGAAGCTTTATCAGCCTTCGATAGACAATCGGAAGTGACTGTTCCCACGAAAAGCAAATATTGCATTGTTCTCTTTTTCGCGCTGTAGAGTTGTAAATTTCAAAGGCGCTGAGTTGTAATCTTATTGAAATTTGATCGGGTTCGTGCAAAAGTGCTGCTAGATCCTAAATATTTAACGCCGCAAACCAAAAAATCAACTGTCTTTTGTTAAAATATCTGAGCATTTGAGCCACTACCGGTCAGCTTTTTTCCTCGCTGGGTTTGGATTATTTTACTTTTGCATAATTGAGAAAAGAGTGTCTGCTTAATCTGAGCTCAGTTCGCTCACAAACGAGAAGAGATGAAAGTAATTGCTATGTTTTGACTGACGAAGAATCAACATCAATTATACCGGTTAGGAAAGAGTCGCAGCTATGTGAACGTCTGTGAGCGAGAAGCTGCAAAGTGTAAAATTTCGAGTTCTCGCGAGGTGAAATACGAGTTTCCCGTAGGGTGACCGTTTTTCGTGGAATATTAAAAAAAAAAAACCTAACTGTATATCCTTCAGTTACTTACCTAGGCCTTCAAACGAAAAAAGTATGAGCGAAATCGATTTTTTATTTTACCGTGGCCACGATTTCTTTGGTTTTTACTAACGATCACTCTTAATTCCTGTTATGAAACTTAGCCCTGAATATCTTCCAAAAAAAAAATCCAAGATAAACCTTAGAAGCGCTCTTTCAGCTGCATTAAATAGCCTATTTTGAATTCGTATAGGGATTACCGCTGTACACTCGTTCCCAGACTCCCGTTCCCCGTTCCCGGTTCCCCGTTCCCGCTTTTAGTAACATCCGTAGTAAACAAAGGAACACTCACCCGAGAAATCGTTGAAAAGCTTTTCCAGTCTGTTCAGCTCGGCCCAGCTGACCAAAAAATCCTTCGCAGCTTCAAAATACAGTTTGGTTTTAGCTTTCGGAGGCTAAAAATTAGTTGAAAATTTTGCCGGAGCGATTGGCGCGCTAGACGAGTACTCAATTTTTTAATTTGATGCAAAACGCTCTCGATTTCAATCAAACTTACACAAAGCTGCCGCTTTCATTCATAGTGGTCCGCGCGCGGGAAAATGTTGCTGTTGTAAATCTGTCTCTAACACAGTTCTAAACCTTAACTTTTACTATTCTCAAGAAAGAAACGAAGTGAAAACTGCCAAACACGTGTTCTCGCACTGAACTCAAACATGGCCACCAAAACAGTTCGCGGGGTGGCCCTAGAAAACAGTCAGGGACCCAGAATCCCGTGGGGTCCCTAGTCAATAACATTACAACAGTTACAAGTTTATTTTTTTGACAGATAAAGATCGCCTCCAGTTTTTCTGTGCTTTGTTATCAATGTGTTGAATAATAAAACAATTATCCTGCTCAATCTTGCGGAATATCGCCTGATTTTAGCCAACTCGGCCCACGGCCCGTCGGCTAAGTATCAGGTGATATTCCGCGCGATTTCGCAGGATAATTGTTAATTAATGTATTAATTAATATCTAGCTGTCTCAAAGTTAACAATAACGGTTTACTGGTTTAGATTAACCATCCCGGATAAAAAATTATTAGCCTTGTCGTAAAATGTTGTAGAGGATTGGTAACCCACACATGCATGTTTCTTTTCTGTCTCCAATCCTTTATTATTATTATTATTATTATTATTATTATTATTATTATTATTATTATTATTATTATTATTATCATTATTATTATTATTAATGATTTCTTGAAACATAAACAAGCGAAAATTAAAGTTAATAACCGACGTTTCGGCGTCATCGTGACACCATTCTCAAGGCAAAGTGGGTAAGTTAATGCGAAGATTTGGTTTCTATACTTGTATTTGTAGAGACTGTAAAGTATAGAAACCAAATCTTCGCATTAATTTACCCACTTTGCCTTGAGAATGGTGTCACGATGACGCCGAAACGTCGGTTATTAACTTTAATTTTCGATTATTATTATTACTATTATTATTATTATTATTATTATTATTATTATTATTATTATTATTATTATTATTATTATTATTATCATTATTATTATTATTATTATTACTATTATTATTATTATTATTATTATTATCATTATTATTATTATTATTATTATTATCATTATTATTATTATTATTATTATTATTACTATTATTATTATTATCATCATTATTATTATTATTATTATTATTATTATTATTATTATTATTATTATTATTATTATTATTATTAAAAGAAATGATTTAGAAATACATGAAACAAGAAATATTAGTGATAGGAACCGACGTTTCGGTGCATCTTGCGCCATTATCAAGGTACATAATTAATGATAAAAAGCGGTTTGTAAAGGCTAAGTTGAAGCGAATTTGCATAACATAGCGGCAAGCTAATTACTTAAATACTTTCGCACGAAGAGAATCGGACTGCACATTCAATGTTGGTTTAAGCTCTTGAATATACAACATTTCATTGACAAGGCAGTCAAATTTGTTCATGCATTTCTTGAGCACATTGAAGCGTGCTAAGAAATTGTTCGGAACAGCAGTGTTATGTTCTTTGTAGTAATGTTTGCAGATTGATGACGCCTTTTGACGGTGTCCCTCAACGCGCGTGTGAAGGTGGCCCTTTGCATACCCAACATAACCTGCATCACACAGGTCACACTTGAATAAATAAACAACACATTGCTGGGTTATTTATTCAAGTGTGACCTGTGTGATGCAGGTTATGTTGGGTATACAAAGGGCCACCTTCACACGCGCGTTGAGGGACACCGTCAAAGGGCGTCATCAATCTGCAAGCATTACTACAAAGAACATAACACTGCTGTTCCGAACAATTTCTTAGCACGCTTCAATGTGCTCAAGAAATGCATGAACAAATTTGACTGCCTTGTCAATGAAATGTTGTATATTCAAGAGCTTAAACCAACATTGAATGTGCAGTCCGATTCTCTTCGTGCGAAAGTATTTAAGTAATTAGCTTGCCGCTATGTTATGCAAATTCGCTTCAACTTAGCATTTACAAACCGCTTTTTATCATTAATTATGTACCTTGATAATGGCGCAAGATGCACCGAAACGTCGGTTCCTATCACCAATATTTCTTGTTTCATTATTATTATTATTTTTATTATTATTATTATTACTATTATTATTATTTACTGTATCTTATATATTTTTTTTCTGTGTGACGCGTTACCTAAATAGCTGTACCTGTTTCATTTTCAGTTGACTGGAGCCTTGTCTTATTCGGACGGAGATGTTGCCTCACTTATTGACGAATGCGGAAATTTGGCAGCTAGAAATCTTTCCATGTTTGCAAACCGTAGTAACGAGGAAGGTAGACCAGCTGGCTCTGTTTTGGTGGAGGAAATTACTGAACTTCTTTGCCCCAATGACTGCACGCTTAACGGAAAATGTGTCAACGGTTCGTGCGTATGTAACAAGGACTACACGTCTGAAGACTGTTCTCAGTCTATTTATCAAATACCAACTATTTTAAGGTAAGCCAATCGAATGGGTAACAACCAAGAGACTATAAGGTAAGAGAGCGAATCCTTGTGCCCCATGATAATTATTTTCAATCTTTTTTTGTTTGCGCCATGCTATTTTGGGAAATTATAATCCGCCATTGAGTTTAAAATTAAATGACGTCACTCTAACTGACCAATAAGATGTCGACATTAAAATAGCAACGCAAATAAAAATAGATTGAAAAAAATTTTCATAGGATGAGGGGCATGTACGGGGGATTCGCTCTCTTACCTCATAGTCTCTTGGTAACAACGGCCAAGGGCCAAGGGCCACTAACGACAGACCGCTTGAGCACAGAAAGCTGGGGTATCAGGGACCCGATTCCGTATCCCTTTCCTAACTTTAAAAATAATCATTCTGTTTAATTTATATGTCTGATATGTCATTCGGTTGTCAGGTTGAGTATTGTTTGAAACAAAATTCCACTTCAACAAACCAAAACGGCTTATGAAGAGCATGACAAGCATTAAAGCTTGAACTTGGTGGACATGCCCATTCATACCCATTCAGCTGGCCATGTTCAAAGTTGCCTTCTCATCGGCCTATTGGCAGACGTCAATTGTAAATGAAATTAACTATACCTTGAAGAAAATATCAGACTATTGAAAAAGGTAAAGACGTTTCAAAACACCACAACACAGAGAAAAAGGGGAACCACACATTCACGCCACACATTGCAGTACAGTGGGATATCAAACTTTGCCCGGCAGTATCACCAAGGATGAAGAAGCATTCACCCGTATGAAAAATAAAACTTATCAACTTGCATCGTGTTTTTGGTCTTAGAACACACCTGTAACCTGTTTGTAGTCTAGCATTCCACCTTTCTTACCTTTATTAGTTTACAAGGACATGGACTGTGCGATAGAAGGAACCGACCGTGTAAGAAGGTCACTGTGCAAGGGACAGGATTCTTAAATTCCAAAAATTTGAGTTGCCATGTGAAGGAATTCAAGGTAAGTGAACTGCCAACGGTAGATATTTCATGATCTCTTTTATAAAAGATCATTAAATTTGATCAAAGTTAGAAAATCTGTGTCCAGTGTGGCACAACAACTTACCTATGTGGCCTTTTTCTAAAATTATTGAAAGAGGCGAATATCTTTAGATATAGGCCTTTCTATAAAAAGAATAGAAAAACTATGCAGGAAAAGCATCGCTTGTCGTCCCTAATACGTGAAACCAGTAAAAGTGTGTATGGCCGTGACCTACGTGATAGTAATCACCGTACTAACGATCTGTAGGACAGAAAGATTTCGAAGAAGGTTCTTCCCTTATCGAGCCATGATTGCAGATATGTTGGCGTTTTTCATGGGCCACTCTTATTTTTTTACATTTATTTAGATATTTTAATAACATTCCCTTTCTTGAATAGTTCTCTTTTGGATATTGATTGTGAATAATGTAAAGTATTTAGCAGTAGAATTTTTTTATGGTCCAGTCCCTTTCACGGTTGTAAATTAGGTTTCATAGACATCATTTCTCACTTCATTTAAAAACTCACAACTCATTTCAATTAAAAAAATCGTAATTCATCTACAGTGCGACGACATTTTTTTAAAAAGCAGATCAATGTTATTTATTTTAATTATGGATTGTATAATCAAACAATTGAACAAATTTTTGACAAGTAGCAATATCTCCAATATTGTCCTTGCAGCTAGTAAGACTCTAAAATAATTGATTTTTTTTCCCACAGGTTGTCAACAGCTCTTGGTCACCCAACACTACGGAAGTCAAATTCCCTGGTTTGATGACAGACCTGGTTCTCGTAGACTGTCAGTTGCCCGAATCGCCTGTGACACAGGCTTATTTCCATGAAGTTAATGAAGGGACTCCGGCAGCTGGGCTTGTACTATCTGTGTCTAATGACGGTGAACACAAAAGCAATGAAAAACTCACATTTATATCATATGACTCAGCCTGTATGAGTTGCAACATATCTTCTGGATGCTTTTTGAAGGTAGTCATATTTTGGTACTCTGTGTATTGTTTTTATATATATATATTTTAAACAAATTTAAATGGTAAATTTCCGTCTCCTGTCAAATAAAAGGTGAAATGCAGTACGTAACATATTACGACCGTGAGGCAGGTATAAGTTGAGTCCTCACACCCATGACCTAGCTTCAGCTTTTCGATCGGATTGACACGCGCTTTACGTACTGTTAATTGTGATTTAGTAAAAGGGGCCAAGTAAAGGAGTGTTGTCTCTTATAATAGGTTCCTTGTGTATGAAAGTTGACATTATCTTCGCCGATAAGTGGAAATGTGTAATTGAGATTAGCTACATGTATTCTTTGTGACAGCCTCACTCAGTCTAGGGCATTTTTTGTTGTTTTTCTTTAGAACAACTCTTGTTTTATCAATGGCTACTGCTTCGCCCCAAACGAGACAAATCCCATTGACTTGTGTTATCAGTGTATCCCAGATGTCAGTACAAACGGATGGACTAAACGCCAAGGTAATTTACATTATAAATTTTCTTTCCTAACTAAATTTTTTTAACACTTAGGGCCCTTTTCATTTGTCAGAAACTGGCCAGCCAGTTCAGTCATTTCGCCAATAATACGCATGCACACTTTTGAATTGCTTTAAAATAATCAAAAAAATCCAGGAATCAGTTCTTAAAATTGGTGAACTCCATTCACGGGCAGACAGCTCTTGCCTACAAGTACGGTTCTAACAAATGGAAAGCACCCTGAAATTCTGCCTTCTTGGCATCTTTTTGTATGTTTGTCTGTTTCTTTCTTTGTGAAATTGTTTAAAACACCTTACTTCGTATTTCAGTTAACCTCCCGCCTCAGTTTTCTTCAACCAACCAGTATTACGCACTGTATCAAGAAGATTTTTAGCTGACCATTGACGTGTCCGACCCGGAAGGCATGCCTGTGACTGTCTCATTGATGAATGGAAGTCCAACTCAAGCTGTCGCACGCGACAGGGCTGTGAAATGGAACGTAACAAACAACCCTGCTACACAATTCTTTCTTAAAGCCATGGATTCATGCCAGGCGGTCTCCATGCATAATATCACAGTCTCCTTGGTTGTTTGTCCGTGCCAGAATAACGGGAGCTGTGTTCCAGATCCAAACAAACCCAGGGGATCTGGTTTTTATCAATGTAATTGTATTCCCGGATTTACTGGAGAGAAATGCGAGACTAACATTGACGAGTGTCAAAGTTATCCATGTTTGAGAGGTAAGAACGCTATCTTAACCCCATCTGGAGCAGGGAAAGGGGATAATAGGATTGTGCCCGCGGTGACTTTGAACCTGAATAACATTTTTAATATTTGAGTAGCCTCCCTGAAACTTCAGGACCTTTTCCGAAATTTATCTCGAATAAATTTGATTAGGTCGGTTGATTGACGTTGATGTTGCAATGGGAACCAGTTTTTGAAAGGCAGTTTTCAGAAAATGCAAAACAATTTTTAAAACTGAAGAAAGAAATACTTTCCTTACTGAAAATTTAATCTTTTTATCACATATAAGTGTTCCTTTATTAGTTCTGATTACTGTTCGTTCAAAAATCCAAGATGGCGGATTTAAGTTATCTGCAATTTGGCATTCATGGCGGGGATGGGGAGGAGGCGGAATCCGCCTCTCCCCCTGCCTCAGAAGACAAAAAAAGTTAGATGTAGATGAGGTTAAGGCAAATACTTAGTTTGCAGTATAATATTTTTAAGATAATGTCATTATAATACTTTTACCACAATCCTTAATATAGCTTTAAAATAGTCTTTAAAATAGTCTTTATATTAGTCTTTAAAATCTTGTTCCAAAGTTGTTGGCCTTGAATAATACAAAGCTATTCCGCAGAAATTAAGTTCACGGGAACTTTTACTTATCTCAAGGTCGATGTGTCGACGGAGTAAACAATTTCACATGCATATGCGATCCTGGGTATGTTGGAAGGAAATGCGACACTGATTATGATGACTGCAGCTCTTCTCCATGTGTTCATGGTAAGTTTTCTATAACTAGCTAACTAACTAACTAACTAACTAACTAACTAACTAACTAACTAACTAACTAACTAACTAACTAACTAACAAACTAACTAACTAACTAACTAACTAACTATCTAACTAACTAACTAACTAACAAACAAACTAGCTAGCTAGCTAGCTAGCTAGCTAGCTAGCTAGCTAGCTAACTAACTAACTAACTAACTAACTAACTAACTAACTAACTAACTAACTAACTAACTATTTAACTAACTAACTAACTAACTAACTAACTAACTAACTAACTAACTAACTAACTAACTAACTAACTAACTAACTAACTAACTAACTAACTAACTAAATAAATAGATAAATAAATAGATAAATAAATAGATGAATAAATAAATAAAAATGACCTTGCTCTCATCTTTGAACAACACACGTTTAATACATCGAGGGAAACCGAAGCGCTTTATACAGCAGAGGTCTTGAAGAACTCGCAAAAAATCACTGAGCCGCGGACCGGTTCCGGAGCACTTGAACTGCTTTGTGCAATGTTTGTTACGTGTACCTCCTTTTTTTCGGCTCGTAATCGTTCAAAAGTTTTAATTTTGTACAACTATTAATTCTCTTCATATAGAGTTTAATTAAATTTGAGAGCTAAGACTCCTCGAGTAAAATTAACAGTTACTAGTAGAGACTCAAGACCTAGGCTATACCCCAGACACGTATGAAAGCACCGGATTACGCATGGAATTAGACGGTCAAAACCTTTCATAGAAATCCCTTCCTCAGACAATTGCTCAAAACTAAACTAAAACACGGAAAAAAACGTTGCAAAACGTTTGTAAACTTGTGCACTTTTCTATTTTTTTTTTTAGGAAATTGCACGGACTTCACAGGCTTGTACAGGTGTACATGTGATCCCGGATACAGTGGATATAATTGCACTATTGACGTAGACGATTGTGTGTCATCACCTTGCAAACATGGTATGTAGGAAGTGCGCATATTGGACAATTGACAAAGTTGAATAACTCGTCAGGGGCTCACGCTGCGTTTCCGTGGTCAGGGGCCAGACTTCTTTCTAGGGGTGGGAGGGGATCGGTATGCAAGTCATTTGAAAAAAAATTGATTTTTCCGAAGAACGCGCAGTACAGTCAACAGGAAATTGCCCAGTTGCACAAAGAGTGCTTTAAAATTGTGTCTCCAAATAAATAAATAATGCGTTTTCATTAGTTTTGGTTTATTTTGCTATGTGATTCAGTAGGAAAAAACAAGCAAAAGCCTCCAATCACTTTTGAACCATTTTTAAGTCAAGCCAAATCGAATCGCGACTTGCCTACATGAATTTGCCACCGCTTGATACCTTTTCTTTTATTTTGTTATAAATTTTGTTTGTTTGTTTTTGACTTCTTGTTGGGTTGTTTGGTTCTTACAACGGAAAAACTAAATATTTTGGTTTTGGTGAGCGACACGCCAGTAATAGGAAAGCGCTAAAATACTACAACACAATCAAATTAAACACCCTTTGTTACTAACTGCGCTGTCTGTTAAAACATGATCATTAAACCTGAGAGACATGAAATAGCACAAGTACTGAGAAAAGGTTAGCAAGAACGAATGACAAAAGAATGAGGATAGCATAGGTTTCAACTTTTTCTCTCTTTTTTTTTGTTTTTCACGAAACCCAATTTGCCAGGCTTAAAGTAATCATTTAAGGCCCCAGCCTGGAAAACTTACATTTTGAATTATCGTGTAATCAAAATTGGCCCGACAGATACTAACGACCGATCATCCGTCTTGGTCAAGACGAATTACAGTGGATAATTCATCTGGACGTCTAAAAGACCCGTATTTGTACACAGACGAATTATCATACGATCTACCGTTTTTTTCCCCAAGTTCGTCCCAGACGGAAGATCCGTCTCTAGTATTTATACCAGACAGATGATTCGTCAGATGATTCGTCTTGACGAATGATCCGTCCGTAGTATGAATTCGAGCCATTAAAAGTCATTCAATTACTGCTTCAAAGGAACATGTGTTGATCAAGTGAACAACTACACCTGTCAATGTGAGCCTGGCTACACTGGTCATGACTGTAGTGTTGATATCAACGAATGCAACTCGTCTCCTTGCATTCATGGTATGTGTCTACCAACTTTATGAATTTATTTTATAACGTTATAAGTAATAATTAATTAATGATGGCCTTTACATGAAAGTTGACGTGTTTACCAATGGAAATTTACATAAAAACTGGGTTACAAGATTTAAGTTAGACACACTCTTGGCTAGCTTTGACTTGCCTTACAGAGCATTCGTTTGAACGAAACGTAAGTTGAAGCATCGTCCGAAAAATGGGTGTTCCATTTACAAGAGGCCCTTTTCATTGTTTCAATGTTGCTTTCTGTTTTCAGCCATTTCAAGCAGTGAAAGTGTAGTTGCAAGCACAGCAACGGGGAAAAGAACGATTATGACTTCAAAACCGACTGCATCAATCAGTTCTTCTCACTTGACGACAACATTCTCCTCTGATGCCATTTTGCTCTTCACTAGCAGCGGTTTTACCACAACTGCCTCGCCGCAGCAACAAAAAGAATCTGTGTTTACGACTACCTCAGAAACGATGGGTGTGAGGACATCGTCCATTGTCTCCAACGATGAAGCAACCCAAGTTACTTCAGAAACTGGTACGTAACTGTTGAAACAAAGCTAAATTTATGAAATAGTAACATCTTTCATTTTTCAAATAACTACAAATGAGATCGTGAATGTAGACACGGCAGTCGACTGCCAAAAAATAACCAACGGCTTCTTCTTAGAAGAAGATACATTATCTACGGTAGATGTTTTACCCTCCACAAGCAGCGGAGTCACAACGACTGTGGCATCAGAACAGCAAAAATATTCAGTGTCTCAAACTACCTGACAAAATTTACGTGCTAGGACACAACCCAAGTTTCTCCGTCAGCAACAGAGGGACCAGAAACTGGTTCGTAACTGCCAGAATTGTGCTAAACGTATACATGATCTTTTAGCCTCGTTCATCTTTTAAACAAACGAGACTCTGGATTCTGGGTTCTCAAAACACCAAACGAGGTTCTGGATGTAAACAAATTTCATTATCCTACAAAATATTCGTGTGTATTTTCTTCTTACAAGACGACAACATTTTCCTTAACAGGTGCTCTGTCTACCACTAGCGCCATCTTCACCACAACTGTCTCATTACCGCTGCAACGATCTATGCTTCCAACTACCCCACAGAAGATTCCTCTGAGCTCATCGTCCACAGTTCCTAACGTTAGATCAACCCAAGTAACTCCAACAGCAACGGAGGAACCTGAAACAGGTGTATAGTTGTTAAAACTTTACTTGATTTATGACGGTCGTTAATTCACCTGTCACACAATAATGCCATAACATAAATTGAAGTCGTGAAGGCCACAATCCCTTTTCAACTTTTTTCCCGTCATGTAATCTGCAATCATTTTATCATTAATATTATTACTATTATTATTATTATTATTATTATTAATATTAATATTATTATTATTATTATTATTATTATTATTATTATTATTATTATTATTAGTAGCAGTAGTAGTAGTTTGGCCAGCCGCCGCAAAAGAAAATTGTAACGCCTCCTTTTGATTACATTTAGCTTTTTATTAATCAAATTACGCAACCTTTAACTATTTTCGATAATCTTTTGCCAAACAAAAATATACGTAAGGGATTCCTAATAAAATCTTTCGTAATTAAACTTTGCACAATCAATATTTATTGCTTCTAGCAGATGCAACAAAAAAGAAAAATAGACCAATATTTATCATCTGTCGGCTTTTAACGTACATCTTACTTAGTTTGCTGCGAAGGAGACTCTTCTCAATTAACAAACCTGAGCCACGACGTTAGGCATAATTCATGCGAGTTGGTCGTTCTATTGTGCTTCAAGTTCTGTTAATTGTCCAGGTTGAGGTCCCAGACACCTTGCAACTCATGCAAAGGAAATCTACTTTGCACCTTGAGTCGTGACTTTGTTTCGCTTTTTGAAAGAACTTGCATCAAACACGCTTAACATTCGCAGAGAGATATAAAAGATAGGACCGTTATTTTGCACAGCACAACCTTCGAAATACTGGGCCCACTCATTCCTATGCAGACAAGGAAACGGAAGACATTGTAACGCCATAGTGTAACCGACTATCGTGTAAACGACTAAGCAAAGTAAAAGTCAAACGATTGTGATTGGAAAAATATATTTACCTCAACTGGCCCATACCCCGTTGATATGATACCATCTTCTAGATCCGGTAAAGAGGCAAAACGTGATATGAAAAATGATATCCATGAAAAAGAGTCGGTTCAGACAGTTTTTGGCTGAATTGAGACCAAAGGGGAAATGAAACGAGAGTTGAATTGACAATTTTTCCCCAAATTGCGACGTAGAGGGTTGAATCAGATTTTGTGGCGTCGAAGCTACATACTATAGGCATTGTGGTGTTAACACCCGGGATTTTTTAAATTTGCATTGCGAAATCGAGAAACGCCATTAATGCTATTTGTATTCTTAATTGTTGCAGAACATGTTTTCAAACTAAAAATCTTTGAGGACTGGAATGATGATTTGAAGGACAAGAGTAGTGATGTCTTTAGAAATTTGTCTTCACGATTGGAAAGCGAGGTTAGATTAGTACAAACAAGAAAGTTTTAAATGACCAGCATTGCTGTGTACCTTAACTGGGGGCCCACACAATGTGTCTGTGTGGCCGCTTGTTATTATATAGTAAATGCACTGGATTTACCGTTTGCTTCGCCTATAGCGATATATCGTATATAAATCAATGATAAATAAACGTTGAACTACCTTATCTGTGGTATATAGTCGTCCTTTTACCTCAAAAGCGGTTTTTTGAGCGATTTTGAAGGAGTTTGAGTTCGCCGTTGACTGTCCCATATGTAAGAAGGAGAAGGGAGGAATCCTTGTTTTGAAAGGGTTCCAGCGCCGGAGCAGATCCATATGTGTCAGCCACAAACCGTCCCGCTGATTGCCTCTTTCTAATTGGACGACGTTAGAACGTCGTCCAATCAAACTCCTTCAAAATCGCTCAAAAACATCTTTCGAGGTAAAAGGACGACTATATACCACAGATAAGGTAATTCAACGTTTATTTATCATTGATTTATATACATAGTTAGCGATATATCGCTATAGGTGAAGCAAACGGTAAATCCAGTGCATTTACTATACAATAACAATCGGCTACACAGACACATTGTGTGGGCTCCCTGTGGTACCTTTTACTATTACTCGAATCCATCTGTGCCTTTTTTTTTTTAATAACACTTTTGAACCGGAACAAAACCTTCAGTTTGAAGAGCCAAGTTTTGGTTTCATCCGTTTTTAGAGGTCACCAATCTTTACTTGCAGATTTGGAAAAAGTTCTCTGGAAGAGAAGATTTAATTGGAGTGAAGGTCATATCGTTCAGGTATGTAAGCATTGAATGAATTCCAACAGTTTGTGAATTGCCCTAAATCCTCCCCCCCCCCCCCCCCCCCCAAATGCTGACCTTAGTAGTAGTGTTTTCTTGATTGTCAGAATATTTTCACTGCGCTTGTAAGCTCTGTTATTCAGAATAGCTTCGTGCCCAGCCGATGGTGTAGGGAAGATCAGACTTACTGACCACAGGTTTCCATTACTTCCATTGGTTGATTTCTTTTATGCTCCAGTTTTTTTCTATTTTTTTTGTTCGTTATTCTTTTCTCCGTCAACATTTATAAACCTATACGTAATAATGTAATAAATAATAGTAGAAGTATGCCAGTGAAAAGGGAAATAAAAATATGGGCCCGGTTGTGAAAAGAGACGTCGGTAAAGTGTTAACATTTATGCATTTCTTTTTAAACACAAAATAGACAGTTGGTTCAATTTTTAATTAAATGTTTTATGGTTATATATAGAAACACCAAAAATTATTCTTAGTTTGCTTCTTTCTTTCGTTCCCAGTAAAGGGAGTGTCGTGGCAGAGTTTCAGTTGATGTTCAACAAAAACGTTGCCCCTGAAGAAGCATTTTCCCATCTCAAGAACCAAATAAGTAATGGAAATCTTGGTGGCCTTCGGGTTGACCTTTCGTCTCTGGAACTGGTGCCACGTGTAACTGAAGGTAATTTTCTTTTATCATTGCAAGCCATAGTTAAAAACCTGAAATTAGCCGAGGATCAGAGTTCAATATGATGTTTTTCTTTCCTTGTTTGTCCAAAAAGACAAGAAAGCGGAATCATGTTATTTTTATTTATTTTTATTTTTGTTTTTATAATTTCTCTTGTGAAGTAAACAGGTGAATGAACATAATGACATGAACAAGAACATTGCAACTGCATGATAAGCAAACACGCTATTTCCCACTCCTGGAAAATGTAATAATTAGAATCCTAAAGACGTCGGTGTTCAGTTCCTTTCCTGTGCAGTAGATGATGTTATAATCCTTTTGGGTTCTTTGAATAATGAAAAAAAAAATTTTTTTCTCAATAGGTCAGGCACACATCAGCCTGTTGAATAGACTTGTTGACGCACTGTTTACGCTTTACTAAAAGAAACTTTCCATAACTGCTAAACTCTCTCTTATACTTGTATAATATAGTCTTGCACCAAGGAGCCTTCAAGGAACCTAGAACCTAATATTACATGAGCGTGTGCTAATTAACGTTAGTAACGTAAAACATGACTCAGCATTCTAAAAGGTTCTGGACTAATTCCATAGAATGTGCTAGAATGTTAGATAGAATGTTCGAGAAAGTTCTGCGAAATATGGACAATTTTCTTAATGGTAATAAAAAGATAGATGCCGGGACAGAATGAAAACAACACACTAATCTGCTCTTAATTCGTTTGTATAGAGCCAACCAAGGAACCGAAAGAATCGATAATGAAATATGTCATCATCATCGGTGCTACCTTTGGCGGATTCTTTGTCCTGGCACTTGCCACTATCTGCCTGGTGCGCTTCAAAAAGAAGAAAACTTTGGGTCGAAAAAGGCTTGGTTTAGGTGTCATGCCCCAGGAAGAAGCGTTTCCAAATCCCGAAAAGTATGAGTTGGAAAATACCAAGTCAATGGAAAACATTATTTACTTCGAGAAGGTGGGCGTATCGGCTAAGACCGATGGAGGAAAATCAAATGAAGCGTTTGATTAACATGATCGCTTACACGCGCTTTCCTAGCTATCAAAAGGCGGATGAATTTGCTATAAAGGAATGTAGTGAAGGATTAACCTAGTTGAGGGAATTTTTAGTTAAACGGTCGATATATTTAACGGGGTTGCAGACCGTACACCAACTACCAAGCGTTGGTATTCTTATTTAAAGACTGTTTATTAGGACTGTTAACTAATGTTCCATTAGTTTGATTATGGGATAAAATCGCAACGGATAAAGTTGGGAAAAACGAAAAAAGAAGGAAAAAAGAAAAATTAAAGCTTTTATAGGTTTGATGTGCTACGCTGAGTGGAATTCCGATCTCGCAAGCTTTTAGTTTTGATAACTTTACCAGTCTAATTATGCAGTTTTATAGGTATTTTTTAGAAAAATTAAGCTTAGTTAGATACTAACTAATGCTACGAAATGTAGGTTATCTTGAAGCTTTCATGTTGACATATTTACAAGTCTAAGCCTGCAGTTTTCTTGGTATTTTTTTTGGCAAATTTTTAGCTTAATTATTTAGATGCTGATGCTACAAGACGTAGATTCTCCTGAAGTATAACAAAAGAGAATAGTTTTGGAAGCAAACCGTTTTGCTTTCCATTAAGTTTTTTATTAATCGTTTCTTGGATATCGTATTTACATTAAGTAAGTCATCCGTCTTCTGTAGATTGCTTTTTGTGGCTGAATAAAAATGTGTTTCGACGACGATTTTTGTCTTTTTGTTTTGTAGCCAACAGTACCAGGACTATTAATACTATTTATTTTTCTCGGATGGAAAGTGTTCCCGTAGGAGTTGCCATAAATTTAACCGTCGGTGATTGAGACGATGTGTGAATCAATGGATGTCAGAAGAAAGTAAGTCTCGAGACGATTGATTCCTCATAACGCCACAGCGAACCCACACAAACGATGTGACCAAAAAGTGTTACATGTAAGGGGTGACTTAAACTTTAACATGAGGTGGAAATTTTTCAAACATGGAAGGACAAGGTTCGCCAAATATCGTAGACAAAATGCAAAAATTTAATTGAGGGTTTCTCATTTCTTCCTTCTCTACCCATAATACCAGTGTCGTAGGATGTTTAGTTTCAGTCTGAATGTACCTTCGATGTTAATCCGAAAAACGTTTACTCTATTTGAATGGCCATACTATACGATTTCACTCAATTGCTCACAACAAGAAACACTTATGCAATTAATGTGTGGTATTTTCTCGGCAACCCCCCAGTCCCTAAATAGACCTACTGCGTCAGTAAGACAGGTAATGATGAAAAAAAAAAAAAAAAAAACCGTCATCTGTATCTACTTTTGCAGAACGAGGCTCGTGGGTTCAAATCCCATCTGGAGCTCGGATATTTTTCCGTGTACAAAATTTGATGCAAAAACTTATCATGTTGTTTATTATTAGTCTTTGCTAATCGCACTATGCATTACTTCCCGCGTTTAAATGGCAACTTTGTGTAAGGCTATTTTTGTTTTCTCTGGGCAGGGAAATGATTCGTTGGTGAGGCTATTTATGCTCGTTTGACCCCTCTCCAAGGCTCTCGACCTATCTGAAATGCGAGCGTAAACACGATAAATGAAACACGAAAATAACTTCTTACATCATGGTCGAGAGTCAATGCTGCGTTTAAAGCTTCGTCTTTAACAAAAGGCTAAATGTAACGGTTAATTGCGCTAAAAGCCTTAACTGGAATTTGACAATGATGTTTACATATAGAGAACAAAATCGACATTCCTCCTTGACACCTTTTAAAGCCCTTAAATCGCTATGGACAGATCTTTTAAATACAAATAACTTTGGAATCTTAAAATAAGGATGAAGGTAACAAGGAAATAACTCTCTGATCTTTGTCAGCTTGAGTTTTTTTTTTTTCTTAAGAGCTTCTGACAGTAAATATCAAAAATGCCACGACGGCTAGAGAGGAAATTTCAGATTTCATTTTATTTCACCTAAATGTTCCCTTTGGTGAACTATTTTCGAAAATCACAATTAAAAGTTCCACCGCTCTTTCGTTTTTCTAAGTACAAGAAGCTGTTTCCAGCTTATACTCGGGCCATATTTGACTGTGTGGTGCGTAAAGCCTACAATCTTTTAACAGTGATAACCTCAAGCATCGCCAATTCCCCCAAATAGATAGCCTGCGAGCAAGCTCTCTTGGGGGTGGATCCTCTTTTCCCCTCCCGCCCCCCACCCCCAAGAGAGTTTGCTCGCAGGCTACCAAATAGATAGATACAGAGATATAGTGAAGCAATAAATAACCACCACATAGAATTGCATTTCTTGCAGTCAGAATGAAATACAGGGGAAAACTACATTTGTCATACGAATGCTTTTTATAATCCCCGGGCTTTAATCCTTACGTTTTCACCTTTCGTTTAGAGACAGAAACCATTTGTACGGTCCTAATATGTATGTGACCCCGGGTCAATGACGGATCGTCATTTTCGGTATGATCTAGACTCGGGGACGTGCGGCCCGATAGGGTATGGTTTTCAGGGTGTTTTGTCTTGAACGGGGTATCTATTTCATCACTTTCTGTCTTAAACAAGGTATCCCTACATGACCTAATGGCTTAAACAGATTGTGATTGCCAATGCATTAAAATACAGTAAGAAACTAGTGTATTCTTATTTCATTCTAGTCTTAAACAGGGTGTGGTTTTGGGTTAAATGTCTTAGAAAGGGCCTAAAAATTTTGAATTCTGTCTTAAACGGGATAGGGAAATCGGAGAATTATGTCTTAAACAGAGTCAGAGTTTGAACGCCCGGGATGCACCTCCCTAACCAAGCATCTGTTGAGTACCCCCCCCCCCCCCCCGGATCTAGAGTAACGTTACGCATCACGCGTACGTTTATATCCATGTACGTTTTTCAATGTTTCGCTGTTTATATTTTGAAATGAAATTCAGCGGAAAGCATTTGTTATTCACCTTTCATTTGAAGACAAAAGCCGTTTCTACATTGATTGTTTTTCTATAGTAAACGTGAGACATCTTTATCTATCTTGGCCCGCGAGGTCACAGACTGATTTAGTTGCCAAATTTTTGGTTAAACAAAACTAACTTTGAGGCACTCAGGTTAGCCTAAAAAACACTCCGGTTAGCCTAAAGAGCACTCCAGTTAGCTTAAATAGTACTTAGGTTAGCTTAAATAGCTCCCCGGTTAGCTTACGGTTAGCAGTTTATGTTGGGGTTGTTCATGCCTCGCATGCCTCGCACGTCTGGCTCGCATATTGTTAACACTCCTCACGGCCCGAAAACAAAGAACGCGACCGAGAATTTAAAGAATTTGATAACACGACAGAAAACGTAACTCGTACCAGCCGAGTACAAAAAACGAGACTGAAAACAATAACTCGTGGCCCGAAGTCTTATCTCTCGGCCCATCGCGACCCCAAAAAGAAAAAAGAATTTGATAATGTTACCGAAACCTTAACTCGGTCCGCCTAACGGCCCGAGTTATTAGAAAAGTTGAATTTACGGCTACACGCCCAATTCGGCCCCCCAGAAAAACGGGAAAATCGTGCATCTTTAGAAGCCTCGCACACAGCAATGATAACTACTCCCGTTTTTCTGTCTCGGCTGCAAGTAAATCGTTTTATTATTTCTCGTTTAGTGTAAAAATGAAGTCGCAAGTCATATTGTTAATGTGCTAATTCACTAGTTGAAGACAGCAACCTTCAAGGGTTAGATTTCGAATTGAAATTAAGGCAGATTTCAGAGGCCTACATCTGTCCCGGCATATGTCTTCTGGAGCAAATCTATAGGTGAAGTCTAACTTTAATCCTTCCTTTTCCCGCCCTCGAAGTGCCTTTTTTGGCCCGCTAAAAGCGAAGCATCCAGAATAAAAAGTGTGCAGGGTATTTTGACTAGTTCGATGGCTCGCTGTCACGATTACCGTCACGCAAATCACATAACTGAAACAATCCACTCATCTAAAGTACACTTTTTTTTTATTCTCAACGACAAATCTCTAATATTTCAGTTTCTTTACAATACCACGTCATTATTTCAAATTTTGAAAGTAATAAATATTAGAAACCGATTCACCGTGGGACTCGATCTACATGATAAATTTTGCCGACATATTTTTAGCGCCGGCGTCATAACAGTTGATGACGCACTATACAAACTTCCTGTCAAATCTCAAATGACATCCTAATAAAAGAAAAAGATAGAAATAAGAAAACTTTCTCCTGTCCTGATGACAACATTGCTAAGTTTTAATAAGTGCGATAAAGTACAGTGGAAGCTTACTAAAGGTGGATTTCCACTGCCGCTTAAATTGTTACACATGTAAGTAATATGCACGTAGACATTTCCTATGGTTGGGTACATTTTACGCGTTTAAACAAAATGCAAGCTTGGATCACTCAGAATGTCCCGCTATCAAAAAAAAAAAAAAAAAAAAAAAAAAATACTTTCCCTGGCTTCAATTTGCCATACTATTTACCCGATAACTCTAACTCTATTTTAAGAATTGCAAAAACAAGTTTGACACTACTTTTCATCTTAAAATATTAATCTCAAAACCGTCACTGATGAACCATCTTGAAACTTATCTATTGTTAAAGTTACAACATGTAGAAAACTGTTGAGTTCACCTTCTTAAGAGGTTAATCATTCCTTGTCCTCGCCAAGAGTCTTTAAAAATTCCCAGAATCGATTTCCATGATATGTCTTGGGGTAGAGAACCTTCACGTACCCACAAGTTGGACTCCCTTCCCCAGGGAGGATGAGGAACATAAAAGAGTGCTTTGATTGTCATCGCTCTTGAACGGACGGTCTGAACGAGGGCCCTCCATGGTTCAACATCATCACGTTTCACAAGAACCATATCTCCCTCTATTGGCCAGGAAGGCACAGTAACAGATGTGATTGGAAAGTCAGGACGATGATAATCAGTTTAAACCAAGTTCCTGGGGCCATCCTCAAATAGAATGACATGCCTTCTAATGTTGGTTGCATGGCATACACGCTCAGTTCCTGAGAGTTGTACAACCAGATGTTTTGACCAAGAATGGCGGGCTGGCTGATTGTCAGTCAGTAAATATTGAAATGCATCTCCAATAATGATAACTTCATACTCTCCATACACTCGTATTCTTAGTATCTGTGTTATTGTCAGTACATCAAAACCATTTTTCCTGCTTTCGGTGATAACAGAGTCACCTGCTTTGAAGGTCTTGCCACTGTTTCCACACTTCCCAGTAAAACAAATGCTACGACATCCACACGCAACATCTGACAGATAATCATCAGCTGCTGTAATTCCTTTTTCCTCATACAGCATCTGTAGCACCTCATTTCTTTGTGCTCTGTCATTCCAGTGTACTCCATTCAGATGGCCAACAACAAAGAATTCAGGTAGTAACTGGTCTCTCCTTTCAATTGGAAGCAACAATTAGAAGCAACAATTGAGGAAATTTCGGACAGACTTGATCAAAAATGTACCAACACTGGTCCATCAGATACATCTTCATTAGATCTTGAATTAATTGATTCCCGTACTTTTAAAATCTCCCTCCTCAATTCAGCTCTGGCAAAAGTCAGTTCAATGTTTTTATGATTGTTTGATATAGAGATGTACCTTGCAAAAGCCCTCTCAAAATCATAGCACAAATAATTGTCTGGGGATCCAAAATTCATGACATCCTCATGAATATGAGTGAGTAGATGATTGACTAAATGACAACTGGACAGTCCATATCGTTCCTCAAGCAAAATGTTATAGCGGACACACATGTCTTTGAAAACAATAGCTGAATTGAGATTCCATCCATTTCGTCCTTGATAGTAAAGAAACTCAACAATACGTGGAAGTGTCTCCCATACTTCATAGTCTTGGTCATCAATTATGCCCCCTAACACCAGTTCAGAAGCTGGGAAAGCAAACTTCTGCCAGTCCTCTGCTTTCCAAAAACCAGTACGGTTGTGGTTAGAAGGGTTTCGTGATGCACGCAAATTAGAACTCCAAGGAAACTTTGTTAAGTTTTCTTGTAAGGCATTCCTGTCAGTTGCTTCATCATTTAAAATGTATGTCAAATGGTACTTGATAATTCCAAGAGAAACTGTGTGCATTACATCAATGATGCAGTCACGCTGAATATCAAAGCCATACAATCTGGTTAATCTATACAAAATAGACAAGCCTGTGAATTCAACCTCTTGAGACCTTGTATTTGCCACCGTTGCCCTTTCTTCTTCTTCTTCTATTTCTTGAAGAATATCTTCTTTGATTATGCGGCTTGGCCATGGAAATCTTGCTGCTCTACGATAGTCTCCATAATAATAAGTGGTTGCTTCTTCACTTGCACTTTGTAACCACACTCACATCTTCGACATGGAGACTTCCCACAAAATTTTGATTTACAAAGTTCACACTTTGCTGGGTAATCAGCTGTGTAAAGTAAAACAAGATGTCTCAGCTTGGTTGGCCCAGCTTTTTCCCATGGAGTATCAAGTGAGTAGTTTACCTCAATACCTTCAATAAAACCAGTCCCTATCTCTTCAATAAAAGCGGCAAGAAATTGGTTAAGGAAAAGAGGTCTTTTGTTTGGAAGCAGGTAGCAAGGTACAAATCCTACAACAAAAACCTCCTCACCCTTGCATCTTTCTTCTTTGCACATTATTGCAATTTGTACTTCCAAAGCACCGCAGCCATGATTCTCCTTGCCTGAAAACGGCTGGAACCCATCCCAGTGGAGAATATATGCAACATTTCGTGGGTCACCATGTGCTTTTACTGGTTCATACTCAAAACGTTTATGGCACGAGGGGCAGGTTAATTTTTTCAGTCTTGATCCTGGAAGATATGGTTCCTTCTCAACATTAGCGGGAGGAAGGACAAACCTGCATTCTTTGTCTGGACAAAAAGTAGGTAAAGTCCAACTGTCATCTGACAACCATGACAACCATGACAACTGAAAAAACCTCTTACCATCCCAAACCTTTTTGTTCATTTCCGAACCCCAGTCCTCGGAGCTATTTTCATAAAGCCAGTGATCCTTTTCCTTCATGTGATAAGTCATTTTTCTACACATTTCAGGATCCTTGCACCACAATTTCAACTTAGAGTTAAGACCAATGTAGTAGTAAGGTATTGTCCCTTGTTTCCCGCAATGAGGGCAAGGTTGTAAACTGCTTTCCATTAGCCCATTAAGGCAACGATGAGAGTCGTCTAGACAAATAAAATACTGTTTTGCATCTTTATATACCACTTTCTTTAAAACTTTCTCACATTCTGACCAGTCTTTCGTCAAAACGGCGTCGAAAACCGTGATAAGGCCTATTTTCTCTAAATTAAATCTCATATCTTTAAAAGACGAACGAAAAACTTTATTTGTGCCAACTTTAAAGCTCTGATTCAAACTCTTTCCCACTTAGAGAAGGTCGAATATGCGTGTGATACCTGCGGTCACAATTCACGTCACGAATTATGAGAACAAAACCGATTCACAAACAATTGACATCTGGAGCCCATGAATGTTTCCAAACATCACATATATTGGGTCCTAAAACTAATCCGACTGACTGAAGAGAGTCATTCAATGTTTTTCGATCCCAGATATCTTTCCTATTCTGCTCTAAAAAAAACCCCTATTTATTCCGGTCAATTAGCCTACGAAACATGTGCAACACATTTGCATACCATTTCGTTATCGCAGGCAAAAGTACGGCAAATCAAACTTTACAGCTCCTTTATCTTCTTAAATGAAGCAGTCGATCAGTAAAGTGGAGAAAGACGTGTGACGTTGTTCGTGTCGTGTTGTTTTGAGCGTTCGTTTTTAGCAGCGACGGCTCAAATCAATAAGTGTTCAAAACAACTGTAACTCGATATTCACTTGGCTGATCTGGCTGACACCCACGTGATCCTGGCAAGGCATTTCGGCATGAAATCCTGCCCGTACAGGGCGTTTTTAGAAACTGTAAATGTAGTGAAGTACTGCTTGTGATCCAAGCTACGACTGCCCTGGTGATGAAGGCCTTGTTGAGCTTAAAGACTGTACAATACGTGTACAAGAGATGCGAGAACCCATCTTGTCAGGCTCATGCACTCTGTGGGCTGGCATCTGTCCTCCAACAAAGCTTTTACAATGTAAAGCGGTACTATCCTTGAGGGAAACCTTTGTAGCACAACGGAGTTTGACACCATTTCTATTGACTCCTTACGCTTCACCGAGAATTATCCATCTCTTTGCGATTCCCCCTCCGGCAACAGTTGTTACACGTTGCAATTGGTTGATCGGATGATGCGTTTAAGAAGGCGAAAAGGAGAAAAAGCCCTTTCAGAAGAAAACGACCGAGGACCATCTTTCACAGAAATACTACCACTTTTGGCCTCTCTTTGTGTGATCTAAACTTTTTGTAGCAAGTTAAAACTTCCCCTTCATCTGATTCTGCTTCAGTTGTAGCGCACAACGCTGAGAAATAAAAATACCGCAATCAATACCCAAACGTGCAGAAAACTAAAGGAAATTGTAACTGAGAAAAAGTAATACCACAAGACAATCGAAACATCACCAAAACGTGCAAACAAACAAACAAACAAAAAAAAAAACAAAACAAAAAAAGCAAAAAGCGGATAAACTGTAGATGATGAAATACCAATACACAAAGAGAATATCACCAAAACGTGCAGAAAAGGGAATGTAACCGATATGATTAACTGACCACATTGACGCAACGAGAACATCACCAAAACAAGGGGAGATGCTTAATTGAGGAATATATATACAGGAATACCAACGAGAACATTACCAAAGTGTGAAAAAATGGAAAAATCAGTGCATCGCGCTGTATGAAGAACGCTTTTCAGCTGCCTTCCCTATAGGATTAAGGCCTGGAAGGTGACCGTACGATTAAACTTCAGAGGGTGCGTCGAGAATCCCCAGTTCGAGACTTTGGCCTCGTGATCTACATCTTTAGTGAAGTATTTTTATTATTAGAGGCCGACAAAATTTTTGCTGGAGTCACGACTCTCGTTTTCGGGCTCAGACTGTATGTGATACCCAAAAGTAAAACAAAAGGGTGATTGTAGGTCAATCGCCAGCAGAATAACTGATTTAAGTCCAAATAATAGACGTGTGATGCTTTTTTAGCCCTTGATATGTTTCCAAATGCTACATTTTGGAGCAATACTCACGAGAATTTGCTTAACGAGGACAATCCAAATTATCGACTAAAATACAAACTATAACACGCCGTGAATATAGCAAAGTTTTCTATGTTGCACAGTATTGATAAACCGAACCTAGTAAGTCAAAATCTAGCGAGAGCCCTTAATAGCGGGAATTCATTTCAGTCAAACGTTTGTAATTTATTTTTGCCGGGGATTTAGCTGCTCTGCGCCGTATTAGCGAGGTGTCCGCAAGGCAAGGGTTGACTGCATGCATACCAAAAAAAAAGTCGAAAAGATTCAAAACATTTAATTTTTTGACAGAAAGTGAGTTTACCAGGTCAGATTTCATTGCTCGAAACTAACATATATCTCCGGCAAGGCTCAAACACAACGGGAAGATCTTCTAAACGTGCAGAAAGGGATATTTAACTGAGAAATAGATATACTCCCGTAACGCAAAAGCGACATCGCCAAAACGTACAGAGAAGGCCCAGTATGTGTCTGAGGAACAACAATACAGCAATATGACCACTAAATGGCCAAACCGTGGCAGAAAAAAGGTTTATGTACCTGAAACAATATACCGAGGAACAAAACACGTACATCACTTAAAATTACAAAAAATAAAAGATAACAATAAAATAAACAAATAAATTAAAAAATGTTTCTTAACTGAGAAATGGGTATATCGGAACACAACAGGAACATTGCTAAAGTGTTGGGAAAAAAAATCCGGGAATGGAAACACCAATGTATTGCATTGAAGGAAGAACGCTTCTGAGCTGTCTTCCCAGCAAGAGGGTCGAAGGGCGCCTATCTAATTTATTCCAGAGGATTATGTTGAGAATCCAGAGCTTGTGCCTTTTCCTGAGCAATTTACGCTTTTAGTCTAGTATTTATATAATTAGCGACCTACTTTTCTTCTCTTACAAGAAACAGCATAAGATGATTTTTGTCAAAAGCTTAAAACTTGGATCAGATTGATTTTATTTTGTTTGGCTGAGAAATTGAAATCAGTCATGGCGACCAAGCGCTCTCAACACGACCGTACATCTTAGAATGAACGACAACCGAGCATGACAGTGTCCCGCCTTAAATGGGAAGAAGGACCAGGTCAAATTCAATGGAAGAAATTACTGTACAAGTTCCTTCTTTGGATCCACCGTTTGCTAATTTTATTGGTCTATGTTCGTGTGATTTCCAAGTAGTAGGAAACTTCACAGTGCAGATGAACAGTTAATTGATGCCTAACATTTTGGTTTTATCGTTGTTAGTTTGCTAAGCTCAATACACCACTTGATAGCTAAACGAATGAAGATTTATCTGTGAACGACGATTTCAAGGTCAAGAGCTGCGAAAGTCGCCTGAAATTTTACCGTGTTCCACTCAGTTACCGCCGGGTTATCCACGTGCTAATCGGGAGTGAACGATTATAACTGAATTTCAGGGTGATCTTTGAATCACTGTAAATAATAATTTTTGACAACAAGTTGTTTCTTTTATTGTCGTGAAGTGTTTCTTGACCACAGTCAATCTCTTGAAGACTGTAAAGGATTGTGAAGAAGGCAAATGAGGAGAAATGCATCAATCAGGCCGCGTAGTAGTTTTAACAGCGCATGTGCAGCTGTATGCAGCGTCGATCGTCGGTGATAAAAAAGTGTTTTACCTCAATGCACGACCAAAATACATTTCCTTCCTAAATACTATCAAATGCAATCTTGCCGAGCCTCTTCTTGCTTGATTTCCTTCAGCCCTAAACCGCTTATCCTACTGAGTTACCCTCTTTTTAAACAACAGGTGCATGCACATTATTGACCGTTAGTGTGAATGCCCAGCGAATTTATTTTATTTTATTTTTTTTTTTTCCTGTTTGGCACAAGGGCCAACTTGTTCACTTAACTCAGTAGAGCTACTCGCTATTGATTGTTTGGCGGGTGGATAGCGTAGTCCAGTAAACATATCTCGTGAGCCGTGGATTTCGACTTAATATGGAGGGCGGATCGAGCTGCTTCTACATACTTCGGTCAACGGAACTTTCCGCAATCTGAGGTAATTTGCGGGGACAAAGGAATTTTGGGGACTACTATCTTTCCAAGTGAAAAATAATAATAATAATAAAAAGTTCCCCAGGGCCACCCAAGGAATTATTCTTCTATGACAAAGGGTGGTTGTTGTTTTCTTGTCCTCAGAAGCCGATCTTCGAGGTCTGGCACTGGGTTGGATGTTTTACTAATCTTAATTCTTGGCTATCATTACAGCATGTGTGCAATGACGTTTAACAAGGAAGTATTTTATCATATAAAAGTCTACGTTATTTTTACATATGCGAGACATCATCGTGAGAAGTAACTGATATTTGTCATCTAGGGTTGTAAATAGCAGTTCTGAAAGAAGGGGCTTCGACTTTTACCATGTCTTTCACATCTAAAACTATTCGAATTGTAGCGATTTTGGTCATAGTACAAGGTTTTATTGATGAAAGGCAGTCCTGGTGTTGCAGCAGACGTCGACGACGACGTCGTTGAAGCTGTCACCCAATGAGTTGTCAGGTCACTTCTTGGTCTTCTTGGTCGGCATGCAGTGTTCAGCAGTGTGGGGTGGCTGGACATCAGAGAAGAAACAGGTATATTATAATGGGCCATAGTTGCGGTGGATCAGGCTGCCCCCTCGTTCCAGGGGTTGCAGGTAAGCCATGGCTTAACAGCAGCTAACTGGTGTACTCTACTTGGTCGAAATGCATGCACGCAATGCGGAGATGTCCAAACAAGTCGCAGACATATAATAACAAGAGAGCAGTGTGGAGGCACGTCGTGTAATGTGACGGCTCTGCACAGAGCGTGTGCTTGTCAAACACATTGCCTGAACCAAGGAAATGTCGTGGACGTGCAGTGTTCCTGTCAACTCGGTTACCATGGAAGTTGTTGTTTATATCATGGTAGGTCGCACTTCTTTGTGCCGTCACTAAACTAGATACTAACAGTAAACATAGTGTGCTTAATGGTAGCACTCGTGTTGAAGCTCGTTAGTTCGTCTATTGGGACAGTATCACGCTATTTTTAGTAACACATTGAAAATCGAAAAGACGCTATTCGTTTGATAGCAGTCAAGATGTAATGACCAAAATTCCATTAAAAGACTATCAGAATGCAAAGAAACTATCCATGGCTATTTTCGCCGGTAGATAACCAAAATAAAAATGGGTTCAAATTTGAAAACGTCGGCCCGACGTTTTCAATTTTCGCTGTCGTAACGCACTAAAAATCGGTTGTACTATATTTTGGTTCAACCTTTAGTCTCAGTAGAATCACTATTAATATTTCTTTAAATTAGCGATTTAGAAATTAATTAACACAGTGTTCAAAGTTTAAATTTAGTTAATTTTTGCCCCAAATCATGATATATCCCATGATACTGCCCCTTTAAGCCTTGACTTGACCCACGTAAGGACAATCACAAGGATCGCGTGGTCACGCTTCGATTTCGTTTGTCTGTTTTCCTCTGGACATCATCTGCAATGTTTTCGCAGGTGTCACTGTCAATGCCTTAATATTCTAATACTGACTCTCGGAGTTAAAGAACTGACCCCCTTCCCGGTTACAGACGGACGCAAAACAGCCCTGTTTCGATAGGGTTAAATTGTGACTTCGGCATACCATATCATATAACCATATAAATTATGCCACTTTATTTTAATTCGAATTTCGGGCACGAGTAGAAAAAGAAAGTAGGCACCTGTAATAGTATTACTACTTTAACTTTATTTCCGGTTTTATCTCAATTTCAAATAACAGAGCACGTATTAACATTTCAACCAACGATAGAACAACAAAATAGACAGTTACTTAAGTTGGTTTTGGAAACAAGCAGCTAAATTGTTCCACTGGAAAGTTATATTCCTATTTGAACTAGTTCCTAGACGGCATTTTGTACTATTGCAGCTACTGGGTTTCAGTTTGAGCTGCACACACTGTCGGAGTCTCTGGTTTTGTTTTGATTTGTTTTGTTTTTCTTTTGTGCTACAGATGACTTGACGTAAGGGGGGTTTTTAAATTTTTCAGTGTCTTTTCAAGCCAAGCGTGCAAATCACGCTGTAGTTTGAAGCAATCAACATTTCTCGAGAAATTGATTCAGCTTAAACTCTAATTTGAAGTATTGGGTTATAAGCTCTTTTATAATCCAAGCAGATAACGGATGTAGAATCAATGAAGTGCAGAGATGGCTAAATTGGCACTTTTGACCCCTTCAAAGCCCTATCATAAAAGCGCATGTGCACTTCAGCGAGAAAGGAAGTTCTTTTGAAATATTATTTTGCATGCAGCGCGTCAGTGCCTCGCGCTCCCCAGTCCTAATAAGGTTATTTTTTGGGGGGCAACTAATAGACGAGAAACAGACTGCCCATACTTGCTCCTTAAGAATAACTACTGATAGCCCCAGATCGTCAACCCACGCATGGGACAGATTTAATTGTGCTGGGAATATTTTAGAAACACCAATTATAGTGTCAGTTCATTTCGTTCAAATAATGGAGATACATGAACGAAACCGTACGGGTCCGTACGCCCCGGGGTAGTCAATCGATAAAAATTGATATCGGAAAATCCTTCGATAAATCGATATCTATCGATAAATTGAATTTAAACGATATCGACTTTATCGGTTAATCGATAAAATTCGATACTCACACGCCGGATTCATCGATCGTTATTGAATCGATAATAATTATCCTCTTTCTGTTGAGGGAGCGTTTGATTGTGACTCTTTAAATTTAGATTTCAAAGGTGGCAATGAAATGATTTGTTGACAAGCACTGTACAAGAGACCAAAGAGACTGCATTATGATTTTCTTTCTGATTTTATTGTTCGATTAACGGGGTTCGATTACAACCTCAAATTATTTTTCCTTTTCCGGCTTCTCGGCTTCAAGGTTGTCGTCTAAATTTTCTCATTTTCCACTGTTTCGTTGGTTTTGAGACCACGTTAATTAACCTAAGAAATATGGGGAACAAGAAGAATTTAGATTACGAACCCGAGGGCGTCTAGATGATTTGTTCTTATCTTTACTTTAAAGACTGGGTGAAAGAGCAACAAGCGTGCGATTGTGCTACATCAGCAAATAATTAAATAAAACAGTGGAATAATCAACCAGGGATCTATATCGGATTTCAAATACAACACACACTGAGTATTACTAAAAGTTTGTAGAAAAGATGAAGCAATTTTTATCGTCTTTTATTCGTTATAAGTGTCTCTGCGAGTTCTTTAATATCTTTTGGTGTTTCCGTTTCCACAATTGGAACGATAATTCAGTTTCGATAATATCGATAAAATCGACAGCCCTGATTCAAAAATCAAAAATTATCTATTACTCACAACAAAATCTTTTATCGATTTTTATCGAATTTCGAAAACATTAATCGATTTTTATCGGTTGCTATCAAATGCTATCGATTATCGATATTATCGACTGACTACCCCGGGCGTACGCGTAGGCGCACTTGTCAAGAACACTCGGCAACCTTTAATGATACCATAAGCACATTTGAATCAAATACAACTGTAATGAAATAGAAAACAGGTAAATTCGTTTGACACAAGAACGTAAACGAGGCCCAAAGTTGTTCTTTGCTCGCAATAAAACGTCCAAAACAAGCCCGTTTCAGCGGGACGTTTTCTATAAATAAACATATAAGGCTAATTATAGGTCTAAAATATCTCCGTAAGGCGCCGTCTGCATGACTTGTTTTCCTGACAATGCATTATAATACACGATTATGTACTATGATTTGTTATTAATTTTGTATGAAATAATTGTAATGCTTTATAACGGATTATCGTTCTCTTGTTCGGGGGATTTCGTTGGTACAAGGTTTTGAGCCGAAAAGAGCTAACTTCTTTGCATTCCGCAGACAGGAAGTCGAAACTAGTTATTGCTGACCTTGAAGTCAAAGCGATTTGGATAGACATGTTATTAAGCTTACTTGTCTAGACATGTCTTAAGCTCATAACAACTCAAAATGACATCTCACGCCTTCTTAAATAGACCATGTTTTACGATCCCTTTACCACTTTTCAGAGTTCATTTATTCGCCTGTCAAACCACGCCTTTAAAAACGCATGAAACTTAATCTCGTTTATAAATGAATTAATATAGCGTCTTTAGCGATGGTTTTCAATTCCGATATTTACTTCCTTGAGCTTCGGTTGTAAACAGACTTGAATACATACAGCAACATCCGAGGAAACGTATGCTTAAAAAAAAGAAAATGATATCCAAATTACAAGCATTAGCACATTCTTTCGAATTGCTTCTTTGACACGAAGTTGGATATTGGTTTTAATCCAACATCGCTTCATTAGGCACCGAGGCAGCATCATCCAGTCGATTATTAACAATACTAATATCTTTAATTTCAACAAGAAAATTAACGCAGCATGACGTTTCGACGACTTCATATCGTCATTGTCAAATGAGTAAAATGGAAATAACGGAAAGGCATATTTATAGGTATTGAAAGTGAGAAAATAAATTAAATTAGCATGAAGGCATTTAGTTAAAGAGTTTCGCGCGAATGGAATCCGCTTGCGTGTTCAGTTTCGGTCTTTTGTTCTTGATCCACAGCATTTCGTAGACCAAACATTCAAATTAGTCACGGCATTTCTTTATGACTTTAAAGTTCTTAATTAAGTTGTTAGGTGTTAAACCATGCGCGTCCCTGAGATGTTTTCCGATCACAGAATGTTTATGCTCCTCAACGCGTTGATGGAGGTGGCGGCAAGTGTACCCAATATAATTTGTATCACACAAATCACATGTGAATTCGTATACTTAAAGTAGGTCTTATTACGCCCAGCCAATAGATGGTCATATATTTAGCGGGCTGAAGAAAACTTTATAAGGAAACTAATAGAATTTTTATTCTTTCTTAAAGGACTGTTTATTCATACACGTATATTGACGCGTTCCGTCGTGTAGAAAAAGTTGTTAAAACTATGCAAGTTGTATTATAAAACCAGATCGACATCTTTGGATCGATAACAACTCAAAAATGCGACGAGTATCATAACAGTAAGTGTTGAGTAACACAGCGATGTAGGTGAAACCATAAACAAGTTAACCAAAGATCACGAAGTCTACGAAAGATGGCAAACGTCTTCAAACGTTAATCAAACCCATAATTGCCCATCATTTGCAGTTAAACACGTAGAAGGGTGTTTATTTCCCTGATGTATTTAATACACGTAAACGAAAACTATTGATATAAAGATCTGAAAATATTTGTGTACACAAAAACGTAAATTAAGCGTGACCATTATCTTATCCTTGTGTCATGTGAATTGTTTAAATCTGCTGCTCGATAATACGGGTTTAATGTTGTTTCCTTTTTACAGCCACAAATTCCAATTCATGAAACGCTGGAGGATCAGGTTCCAATTGGTTTGTCGACATTTAGCTCACAAGTTGTTTAGTAGGAAACAATAGATTCCAAACAAGTCACAGACATATAATAACAAGAGAGCAGCATGGAGGCACGCCGTGTAATGTGACGGCTCTGCACAGAGCACGAGCTTGTCAAAGACTGCCTGAAGCAAGGAAATGTCGTGGACGTGCAGTGTTCCCGTCATCTCGGTTACCATGGTAGCTGTTGTTTATATCATGGTTGGTCGCATTTCCTTGTGTCACTAAAACCAGACACTAACAGTAAACCAGCATAGTCAGTGTGCTTAATGGTAGCACTTGTGTTGAAGCTAGTTAGTTCGTGGATTGCGTTTCATGATCAGTCTAAGCCTTGACTTAACCCACGCAAGGACAGTCACAAGGATCACATGGTCATGCTTCGATTTCGTTTGTCTGTTTTCCTCAGGATATGAACTGCAATGTGTCATCGTCAATGCCTTAATATTCTAATACTGACTCTCGGAGTTATGAAACTGACCCCCTTCCCGGTTACAGACGGACGCAAAACAGCCCGGTTTCGATAGGGTTCAACTGTGACTTCGGCATGCCATATCATATAATCATATAAATTATGCCACTTTATTTTAATTCGAATTTCGGTGATGACTAGAAAAAGAAAGTAGGCACCTGTAATAGCATTACTACTTTAACTTTATTTACGGTAATATCTCAATTTCAAATAACAGATCACATATTAACATTTCAACCACCGATAGAAAAACAAAACAGACAGTTACTTAAGTTGGTTTTGGAAACAAGCAGCTAAATTGTTCCACTGGAAAGTTATATTCCTATTTGAACTTGTTCCTAGAAGGCATTTTGTACGATTGCAGCTACTGGGTTTCAGTTTGACCTGCACACTGCACACACTGTCGGAGATAAATTTAGAAACTTAATATCAGTCTCAATTTTTGTTTTGATTTGTTTTGTTTTTCTGTTGTGCTACACCTGACTTGCCGTAAAGGGAGTTTTAATTTTTCGGTGTCTTTTCAAGCCAAGCATGCAAATCACACGGTGGTTTGAAGCAATCAACATTTCTCGAGAAATTGATTCAGCTTGAACTCTAATTTGAAGTATTGGGTTATAAGCTCTTTTAAGGGCGATTTAGACGGTACGATTTTGCCTACGATTTGTCGCATGCGACACGCTTACGCCATGCCTACAACACGAATCGCGTCGTGTAGATCAACCTACAACATCCTTACGACAGACGCACTCAACACGAAAAATGTCATAGGATTTTAAAACATGTTTTAAAATCCTACGACAATCGTAGGTAAAGGCAATGTTGAGTGGCGAAAGTTGTGTACGATTTTTCATTACGCAAGCAGCGCTCGCTCTAGAAATCGCATGCGACAGTCGTAAGAGAAAATCGTACCGTCTAAATCGCCCTTTATAATCCAAGAAAATAACGGATGTAGAATCAATGACGTACAGAGATAGCTAAATTGGCAGTTTTGACCCTTTCAAAGCCCTATCATAAACCCGCCGCATGTGCACTTCAGCGAGAAAGGAAGTTCTTTTGAAATATTATTTTGCATGAAGCGCGTCAGTGCTCGCGCTTCCAAGTCCTAATAAGGTAATTTCTTTTGGGGCAACTAATAGATGAAAAATAGACTGCCCATACTTGCTCCTTAAGAATAACTACTGATAGCCCCAGTTCGTCAACCCACGCATGGGACAGGTTTAATTGTGCTGTGAATATTTTAGAAGCACCAATTATAGTGTCAGTTCATGTCGTTCAAATAATGGAGCTACATGAATGTAACCGTACTGGTCCGTACGCGTAGGCGCACTTGTCAGGAAAACTCGGCAATCAGTAATGATACCATAAGCACATTTGAATCAAATACAACAATAATGAAATAGAAAACAGGTAAATTCTTTTGACACAAGAACCTAAACGAGGCCCAAAGTTGCTCTTTGCTCGCAATTGAACGTCCAAAACAAGCTTGTTTCAGCGGGACGTTTTCTATAAATAAACGTAAGCTAATTATAGGTCTAAAATATCTCCGTAAGGTGCCGTCTGCATGACGTGTTTTCCTAACAATGCATTATAACACACGATAATGTACTATGTTTTGTTATTAATCTTGTATGAAATAATTGTAATGCTTTATAACGGATTATCGCTCCCTTGTTCTGGGGTTGTCGTTGGTACAAGTTCAGGTTTTCAGCCAAAAAAGAAGCTTCTTGCATTCAGACAGGAAGTCGAAACTAGTTATTGCTGACCTTGAGGTCAGAGCGACTTGGATAGACATGTTATTAAGCTCACTCAAAATGACATCTCACGCCTTCTTAAATAAACCATGTTTTACGATCCCTTTACCACTAACTTTTCAGAGTTCATTTATTTGCCTGTCAAACCACGCCTTGCAAAACGTATGAAACGGAATCTCGTTAATAATGAATTAATATAGCGTCTTTAGCGATTGTTTTCAGTCCAACATCGCTTCATTAGGCACCGAGGCGGCATCATCCAGTCTATTGTAAACAATACTAATAGCATCGGGTCGGATCTTTAAGTAGGTCTTATTATGCCCAGCCAATAGATGGTCATATAGTTACCGTGCTAAAGAAAACTTAATAGGGACACTAGTAGAACTTTCATTCTTTCTTGAACGACTTTTAATTCATACACGTATAAAGTGTTCCGTTTTGTAGAACAAGTTGTATTATAAAACCAGATCGACATCTTTGGATCAATAACAATTCAAAAATGCGACGAGTATCACAACAGTGATGTAGGTAAAACCATAAACAAGTCAGTTAACCAAAGATCACGAAGTCTACGAAAGCTGGCAAACGTCTTCAAACGTTAATCAAACCCATAATTGCCCATCATTTGCAGTTAAACACCTAGAAGGGTGTTCATTTCCCTGATGTATTTAATGATACACGTGAACTAAAACTATTAATATAAAACATCTGAAAATATTTGTGTACACAAAAACGTAAATTAAGCGTGACCATTTTCTTATCCTTGTGACATGTGAATTGTTTAAATTTGCTGCTCGATAATACGGATTTAATGTTCTTCGTACGAAACAACAGTTTTTTTTCTTTCTTTTATCTGTTAAACCAGGTGTTTCATAACGGTTTCCCTTTCGCTTTTTGAGAAATTGACGTTGCTATTCCAGTTTTTCCTTAGCAGTTCTGCGTGAAGAGTAAAATTAAAAAAATATGGAAAACTATTTTGTCAGTTCGAAAGGAAGTCGAAACAGTGTTGAAGGTCTTGACCCAAGTCGTTACCAAGGGTGACGTCATTTTCGCTTCCAATCACAGATTTCATGTTATACTTCCTTATGTTATACTTCCTTATAAACTTCCTAGACGACCGAGTTCAAAACAACTCAACGAATACTCTTCAAACTACGCTGATCGTTTTAAGAAGACCAAAAGACCATGTCTTTCAAGAGATTTGTTTTCTCGGGTTGCTATGTCATCATCTTCATCATAAATGCGTGTGTCTGTCAGACACCCGTTTGCAATGACTGCTGCAAAAATTACAAGGAAATTAACGATCCACGCCGCAGCATAAAAAGCAATTGGAAGGCAGGCCAAACGCCGTTGTGTGATCGTCTTATCAGTTCGGACTGGTATCGCTTTACAAGTTTTGGAGGAACACAAATGCCTGAAACGGCCGTGCAAGAGTTCTATTGCGGCACCCACGATCCAATCTGGTTAAGGGGTAAGCATCCAACTCAGGCAGAAGGAAATGTGGCTCGCACGGCCTGCATCAGCAGCTTTGGTGACACTTGTTCGGAAACTCTTACCATTAACATAAAAAACTGTGGACAATACTACGTATACTACTTAAAACCTCTTCGTTACTGTGCAGCCGCCTATTGTGCTGGTAAGAAAGATTGCATAGACACACATTGTTCCACCTCTATGATATAATATCTTTAACGGAAATTTAACTTTTAATTCTAACTTAAACTTAACTTTGTAGGTTTCGACGAGCCATGCCCTTACGGAAAGGAAGGAGAACCGCCAAAGTGTTTTGGTAAGTTGTGAGTTCCCAAGATGTATTTCAAATGTCTTTTATTGGTCTTAACTTTGTTTTGATTAACTACCATCTTTGTTCCATGCTTTGGATACACTGGGACAATCCGACGAATCTCGATTTGAAGCAGAAAGCTACTTCAGTTAATAGTTGCTTAAAAATCAGAACTAGATAGGAAGCGTGTAGACGTACGAAGTAATTCTGTTAACACATACACTTCTTGATTCTTTGATTGACGTCCACCAAAAACGAGACTTTACTGGCTTGGGTGCGTTCGTTTGGGATGATCCAGATCAGGATCAATGATCCAAGATCACTCGGATCATGGTGCATCAAAGGAACTGAGGAATCCTCGCCCATAGGAAGACCACGGTGGCTTTAGTCAGCGGTCGACACATTTTAAAATAATGGCGCTCGCAACGTACCGATCGAAAACACTGAAAATAGAACGATCGCAACGGTTTCAGTAAAGCAATGAACCGTCACAAATTTACATAAATGCATCACAGACGAGGTCTTGGAAACTATACACATGATTGCACTTTACGGTGGAATTACTAGGCCTGCACTCACGTTTAGTTATTTAATGATCATCCCGCCTTCGACATTGAGAAATAATGGATTTTGGCATCTTCGCTATTTGATTTCGGGAAACTTTGAGTAAGAGAGTCCAATAATTGACATCTTCAAAAAATTGCTTTTTCATGGAAGCTGAACGTTAAAACTAATAATAGTAACGGCAATAAAACATTCTATCAAGTGTAAAGAAAAGTGATAAAAAATAAAATTAAGTACGGTGACCGGTCGGGGATTAACAGCTGATAGCTCTCGTTTGAAAGACAAGACATTTATCACATGTTTGGGAGAGCCTCAGAGCTCATTCAATAGCTTAGCACCATTGTAAGTAAAAGTATTTCTTATGTTTTTAGTCCGAGGTTTGCAAAGATACTATTTGTTATCATTAATGCGAAGATTGTTTATCGAATTCACCAAAGGTCTGGAAAGCATTTGCAGACAAGTACGAAAATTGTTGTTCTGCATTTTGTGCATGCGAGCTGAGCGCCTTGTGCCTGAAATATTTGATAGTTTCCGATCCCACTCATGATTTTTTTTGATTCAATGTCATTACAGTGCAATACAATTAATAAATAGCATTACAGTACATCGAACGTGCAATAAAGTTTTTTTAATGATAGCATTTGCATTTTATTTAATAAACAGGAGCCGTCGTCTTGTTCATATATGCTTAGTAACATCCAATGATGGTGATGGTGGCGTTGTTGCCGTTATATTAGTGATAATGATGATGATGATGATCGGTTTTTTCCATTTTCTTTAAGCGCTGTTTATAGTTTAATTTTCTAAACTCGTCATAATCATAAGTGATAGATACGCCTAAACATTTGATTGGCCTCTTGGGCCATTTTAAACCGAAAATTTCACGCTTGCAGTTACGACTCTCTCCTATTCACATGCATTCAGATTTTGAGATATTGATTTAATTTTTAGACCCGAGACTTTTTCAAATCTCCTCAATACCTGTAAGAGCGACCCTAACGATGCTTCATCTCTCAATATGCCAGTTGTGTCATCTGCGTACCGTAATATTTTAATTTCGTTATTTCCCAGTTTAATTCCATGAATATCTGTGTTTGATCTAATAGCAATCGCCAAAATTTCTGCCGCGATAATAAAAAGATATGGAGATAAAGGATCACCTTGACGAACTCCTCTTTCGAGTTTAAGAAACTCGGACTGCCAAACATTGTTGCAAACGCAGCTGGAAATATCAGTATAAAATACGGAGACCCACTTTTTGAAATCAGAACCGAAATTGAAGGCCTCTAGACATGTGTGAAGAAAATCCCATTCAACGTCATCAAATGCCTTTTCAAAGTCCAAAAAGGCTAAAATACCACTTATTCTTTCATTTTTTCACCCTACAATAAAGTTAATTAATACAGTTATCGACCTTAAATTACCATTCACTTATGATTGATTATAAAGGTTGTTATCGGATTTTATAGCCATGTCCAGTTACAACTCGTGCAGCCCAGTTTTGTAACTTATGAGAAAGAGAGACAGAATAGCATTAACATAGGAGACAGACTGGCGGCGAGGAAAGATGGAAGGAAAAAAGTCAGACGAAGAAACACTGACAGACAGACAATATTATGACGCGACTAATATTGTTTCATATTATCATTGCACCTAACTAGATCCACCGACAGAATTCTCTAGTGACAACTTTGGCTTTCCAGTCATAAGCTACGCAGAACGTGAGGAGAACGTATTTGTGACCTTGATTTGTAAAGTGCCCATACTTAATGGCATCGAGAAGTGGAAGAATGTCACTTATAGGATTCAATGGTTTGCTGAAGGGCAGATTCTTTACACTGACACAATCTGCGGCCCCATTCCGGCTGGCCAAGAAAATACCGGTCCTTGCCCCAGCAAAGACCTTGAGTCCAAGCTTTCTGGTAAAAAGTACAAGATTGGACAATCGGTACACAAATAAAATTTCTTTCCTTTGGACTATAAACCTGTCCTCTACTATCCGACTCTAAAAGTAGGTGTACACATTACCTTTCCTTGGTCAAGTCCAAACTTTCCAATGCCTCACAGGTGTGGTTTCCTTTTCATGTCACACACAAAAGTCCAAAATTGGACACAATGAGACACACTGAGATACCTGCTACAAAGATTGCCTACTGGCCTTTAAATTAAATTATTACCGTTAACTTATGACAGATGATTGACATTGTGTTTTTCTACAAGGCCCTGCACCGACTTATAGATTGAAATATTAAGACTACGTTACCTTCATAAGTCATGGGCCTAGACGACTAAGTAAAAATCAATTATAATTTTTGTTAAACTGCAACTTTTCATACTTCAATAGGTATCTTTATTTCTTGGAATTTAATTTACACAGTTGCTCCCCCATTCCGTTTTTCTAGTTACCAGATATTATTTTTCATCATTGCGCTCAGTCTATGATGTAAATTATCCTTATATTTGGTCCTCAGCAAGGCACAGTTGCTTTCACGGGAAAATTTGGGATTAGGTATTTTTATATCATTCGGTAATTAGCTTTCATATTTTTGTAAATAGTTAGTTTTTTTTTCTTTTTAACAATTTTATATATTTAAAAATTTGTTTGGAAGCGCCTCGCATGGACACTTGCGTCCCGCTTGCGCTCTCTCTTTTGCGAAATGTCTTACTAATTGTTTTTACTATTTACTTATTTCTGTTTGATTGATTGATTGATTGATTGATTGATTGATTGATTGGAAGTATTTTAATTTACTTTTGTTGCCTCCACAGATATCGTGTAACGTGTCTGCAAAATTTACCACCTCCCCGAAAAATGTATGGTCAGCGCCGAAGCAAGTCCCAGCACCATTCTTTGCTGGACTAAAGGTAACTAATTTGTTATTATCACAATAATATTCTGCACGGATTTTAAAACAAATCCCAATTCTATCGCGAGCAGATCCGAATCAACGTCCTCCATTGTCCTCGAAAAGCTTGTATAATTTGACATGGCATCAAATATCTCTGATGAGGTTTTATAAACAGGATTTGGCATCTTTCGTCATAATTTAGCCAATGGGAATTTCCCGTTGCTGGAAGAACGGGAAATTCGAAACGAATTTAATATATGCAAAGCATATAGTCGCATTTTTAGCCCCTCTCACCAGTCTCACTCTACGTTTCCACTCTCGCTCCAGACCTTTCGCTAGGTTGAAGCTAAGCTACCTGACGCGAGATTGAACAAAGTTTCTCTCATTACCAGGTTAACACGTCTGTGCTGTTTCTGGATTCTTGCGACTTAAATCAACATACCATCACCATAACGCCCACAATACCAGTCCGCCCTACTTTTCGTGGCTTACCAAAAATAACGTTTCGGGCGCCGCCAGAGGTGATTGTTGTGGAAGGCTCCTGTGAGATCGAGCTAAAAGAAGGAGTCACGCCCGTTGAACTGAAAATTAAGGCTGCCTGTAACCAAGTTACGACTGCCGGCTTAAAACCTATCATTCCTGAAATCTTTTACCGCAACAGTCGTTTCTGGGACGAAAAAAATGGAGGCCTCCCAACCATCTGGGTATGTATATTGATCTTGCTTGTTTGTAAACCAGATAAAAATGTATGATTGCTACATTTACCATTTCCCGCCGACATAAGCAAAAGAAATAAGTTAATAATACGAAGTACAAAAAACAACTTAAAACGCATAAGGCAAGGACGAATATTTCGAAGAAAAAAAGGCTTTCAATAATAGTTGCATTGCTAGATGCTAGACATACTTTTCTGAACGTGGAAATTAAAATTGGTGACACCAGTTTCAGTTTGAGAGACCCAGACAAAATTTTGGAAAAATGGACGAACGATGGTCGATGCCATGTTCCTGTTGCCCAGCGATTAAACAACTATTAGTGTTGCTCGTGTTTGCAACATTGAATTACTGGCAGCATTAGTCCCCCCCCCCCCCCCCACGCTCTTCTCTTTTGTTGAAGCCCATCAATAATCTTTTAGGGTATGAGATACCACCTCAAATATGAGATACCACCTCAAAGCACCAATCACAGCACTTTTAAGAGAACGGATATAGCAAATTTTGGCTTTTCCCTGATTTTGCTGATTTTTTTCTATGAACATCAATCATTATATCACAGAAACAAATATCGTATTTACTGAGCTCAATGCCATTTTTCTCGTTGTTGGTAAAATTAATGGCATTTTTACACCGCATTTTCTATATGCATATTCAAATGCAGTTTACATTACTACAATGCAAGGGTGAGATCGGACATCAGCATATGTCCATTAGCGACCTCATCCAACCCACCCAGCCCATGACTCATGAAATAGCACAAAGACCAGACCAGCACACCGGGAACTCTAGGCCCTACTCTTTGCGATTAGTGTGTGGGTTCTTTAACGTCCCACAGGGCTATAAACATTGAAGTGTTGTGAGACGGGGCCTACGGTTTATCATCCTTATCCGAGAAGACTAAAAAGCCTAACCATTTGCAGATGTCATTATAAAGGCAGCACTTTCTCCTCAGTTATTTTAAGACCCTGAGTGTTAGTCCGGTCGGGGTTTGAACCCACGACCTCCCGCACGGTAGTCCGATGCTCAACCAACTGAGCCAACCGGTAGGCGGTATTTCAGTGTAGGCGAGACGGTTTACAATGTGACCTCAAAACTACCCAATTTACCTTTAATGAATCTACAATTTTTCTGTACATTGCAAACCCGGGAATAAACCTCGAACGGATGGTCAAAATTGCGAACCGGCACGCCGACGAGCCACGAATGTCAAGATCTAGATCAGCTCCCCTTCGGTAATGTCGTCGCAAATACGCAAAATATCTTAGTTGCATTCAGAGAGCAATTAACATAGCTCTCCTCGTTTCTGCGACGTCGGTCTCAGGATCTCCAAGGCGTCTGATCTGTAATAATTTCATGCAGGAACAACTGGATGTGAATAGTGCTAGCAGACATTATAAAGTAATGCGGCTTCCTCGGAATGTGCTAGGAGGGTTTTGACAAAATGTTTAAATTGCAAGACCTCTGGGTTTTAATTGAATACTGAGACTGAAATGAACCTGATGGAGTCTTGATACATTGATAAATAAACACTGCGTTACAAAACGCAAAGAAACCAATTCACATACTATAAGAGAGAGAAAAAAAATTTTTCCCCAGCGTTATCTTGTCCTGGGAGAGTATTTTTAACTACTAATTTCATTCATACATACAAGAAAGGTAACGCTTTAATAGGCCTTATCACGGTTTTCGACGCCATTTTGACGGGTAGGCAAACAGGCTTGAAATAACAGTGTTTGTATGGAAATCCGATGTCAAATAATTTTCATAAAACATTGCTTCTGAAAAATTCATGAATTGGAAACTTTTGGCACTACAAAAAGGATTTTAAGAACAAAATTTGAGGGATGTAGCTGTGACAGAAAGCGTCCAGTCGTGTTTTGAACTTTCCATACATTTGTCTGTATAGCGAACCAGCCGTGAACTGCTCCTAAAAATAGTTAGCGGGAAAAAATACAGGGAAATGTATGGAAAGTTCAAAACACGACTGGACGCTTTCTGTCACAGCTACATCCCTCAAATTTTGTTCTTGAAATCCTTTTTCTAGTGCCAAAAGTTTCCAATTCATGAATTTTTCAGAAGCAATGTTTTATGAAAATTATTTGACATCGAATTTCCATACAAACACTGTTATTTCAAGCCTGTTTGCCTACCCGTCAAAATGGCGTCGAAAACCGTGATAAGGCCTATTGAGAGTAGAATGAATATATACAAACACTGCTTTAGCACATCGTGGAAAAGAAAAATAGTGTTAGAGGTTTCATTTAAAATACCAATAAAAGGATAGATCTTCTCTAAAATATGGCTTAATGGCCAAAAATATTTACCTAGTGGTTATTGCTGTATTTCTAATAAAGTTCGCTTCAGAAATATGGCTATTGGTCTGACGGCTTTAATGTTAAGTTTCGATTGAAATCCGTGAATATTAGAGAATTGGTGGAGCTCTGTACGACACGCAGCGTAAAGTGCCCACAAATTCTATCCCATACTTTAGTAGATTGGTGTTTAAGTGCTTTTGAGTTAAATGGACTTGACCCTAAGTCTGGTCCCACTTTTTTGAAAAAGGATATAACTACATGTATGTCACGTTTATTGCATTCAGAGGTATAGGAGGAGGTATTGTGAAAAAATTGTAACTCAGTCAAAATTTCATAGAAAAAAGTTAAACGTTTGAATTATTATTGACAAATGGAACTTCAATGTGTAAAATATTCAAGCTGATTGAACAAGGATAAAGTTTTGGCAGCACCCGCAATGTACATAGAAATTGTAGGTATATTGTAAATGGGTAGTTTCGAGGTCACATTGTTAAACCGTCTCGCCAACAACGAAAAAAATCGCATTGAGCTCAGTAAATATGATATTTGTTTATGAGATATAATGATTGATGTTCATAGAAAAAATCACCGAAATTAGGGGAAAGCCGAAATTTGCCTAATCCGTTCTAATGCGGACAGCCTCTTAATTCCTCCTTGACCTCCTTCGCAGTGTATATGCTTGTAGCCTTCTTGCATTCCACGGCTTTGTCATGAACATGTAACTCCTACTAAGGATATCACAATCCATCAGTCAGTTGCTACTCCAACATTCTTATTTTTATAGTGGGTAGCCATGAACAAGTTTTGTGTTATTTAAAACAACACGATCGAATCTGTCCTTCCATTCCAACACATGGCATGTTACACCTACGTATACATTGGCTTTGAAATTATGATAACCATTATATTTATCATTTACAATTATTTACTAGGTGCACATTAAGAAGGTATCAGATATAGAGCATTGCTCTGTTAGTGGAGATCCACATTACTATACCCTGAAACCTACCTCCGTTTCGTGGTGAGTAAATGGGAGTTTAAGAAGCTACTACGGTGACGGCGACGAGAACGTCTCGAAACAACAGGGTTTAATGAGAAAAACAAATGCCTGCTCTTGCGTTCTCAATTTTGGTACCTTCCTTCGCCGTACTCGGCCAAACAACATCGTCAAATGAGCAAATTCATGTTTTTGCCGGGAGAACGTGAGCCAAGGTGTTTTTGCTTTCATTCTCTGAACGCCGTTCTCACATGTCCTGTTACTGGATAGTTCGGCCACATTGTACATGTTGAACGAATTGGAATAATCGCAAACTTAAGTAGTAGAAGTAGCGCGAACTTAGTTTACGTCACTTGAAAGTCCTTTTACGGAGCTTGCCCAGTGGCGACGGCAACGAAAACGTCACTTGAGAATATAACCTTACTTAATTCATTTGTGCTATATACTATGCGATTATTTCAACTCACTCAACTTGTGAAAAAACGACGAACTAGCCAGAAACCAAATTAGTAGGAGTGGTGTTCGAACTAGAAAGAGAATGAAAGCTTTGCCGTCGCGTGTTCACGTTCTCTACCGAGCCCCTTATATATAGAGTTAGGGCGCGTTTTTTTATTCACAATTCTGGAATGAGAATGGACAGAATGTAAAATGCGCGCGTTTTTCTATTCCGCATCCTTATTCCGGAATGGACAGAATGCCATTCCATCCATTCTGCTCCCAGGGGCAGAATGAACAGAATGTTGCGAATGAAATCCAAGATGGCGGACGGCGAGATGAGTGCTGTGGATTCAAATACGTCTCTACAAGGGAAAAAATCATTTAACACTTTTGGACAAAATGAAACATTGCTTCTAATTTAATTGTACCAAAAGTACAAGGAAATTGCTGCGATAACGGCAGCAATGGCAGCCTCTTCGTCGGCCGCCATATTTGTTACGCAATGTTTACTCGGCCAGGACCGACGGGGTTTTTTTTATGCAGATATTCCTAATTATTCCTAGCATTCCGTACAAACCATTCTTATTCCAGAATTGTGAATAAAAAACGCGCCCTTAGTCAGGTTTTCTCATTTTTTTTCTCTTAAATAAATCTTTGCACCTGTTCGACACGCATTGAGCCTTTTTGCGCCTTTTTTTTCAACCAAATATCTTGACTTTTTATAGGCAGTAAAAGTTACGAAATCTAGCCATCACCTGTCCCATGACCGAGCTAGCAAGAGGCACGGGTCTACTCCTTACTTGACGTCACAAACTGATTTGCATTGTATTAAGTCTTTGTGAAAATGCATGCCCAGGTTGATCAACCTATTCCCTTCGGAAGGCGATTCACAGTGATTTCTGACAAATGTTAAATAGAAGTACATGATGGGAACAGAAATCGTAACATCAAAGAAATGAGTGAAAATGTGTTCAGCCGGGTATCGAACCCGGGTCTCCTGGATACCGGTCAGATGCCTTACCACTAGGCCACTGAACCAACCCTGCTATTCAGCAGACTTGGAAGGACTTTTTTTAAGTAGCAAGCTCTGAGGAGAATCACACATTTTTTGCAGTTAGGATCGCGTCACACCGCCCAAGTTGATCAGCGATCAACGTATCCAGGAGACCCGGGTTATTATTATCATTATAAACTAAATTCGATCGATTTTAAGACACATAACGCCTTTATAACGACGGCTAGTTGAGAAAAAATATATTCCGTGGGCGAGCGACGGAGCCCAATACGGAATATATTTTCTCCCAAGCCGTCATTATAAAGCCGTGATTTCGCCTCAAAGTCGATTTCTTTTTATCGCGATACAGACATTTTGTTGGAGAGAGTAAACGGATAAAGTGCAAATCGTGCGCTGATTCAAAGAGAAATTATTACTTCAGTCTCGGGGCGGGTTATTTGAATTATTGGCTTTAATTTTTGCGTCAAAACAAAGAAAATGGCAACTTTTACAGTCCATAAAGTACCTACCATTCATGTAATAAACGAGCTAGTAGGTTTAAACATTTTACCAGCAAGTTTTAATAATAATAATAATAATAATAATAATAATAATAATAATAATCCATTTATATAGCGCCTTTTCTGCAAGATTTAAAGGCGCTGTTTTTAAAAAAATTAGATAGAACTTAAAAAGTAGAAATAATCACAAGAAATTCGCATTAAACTAGACGCTAACAACAAGATAAATAAATGTGGACAATTACAAAAATCTGATAACAAATAAAAACATCACGATTCATAAGCTCGCATAAAAAGAAATGTTTTAAGTTGACGTTTAAAATCATCAATCGAGTTTGCAGATTTAATGTCCTCAGGAAAAAGCTCGTTTATCAGACTCGTACCCAGTCGCTATTTACGTGTTTTGTGGGGTGAGAAGACTGGATACGAGGATGGATTGAGGCGCGCGGGGTGTCATGGGAAGAGGCAAAGGAAAAATAGCGACTGGCAGATTTCGATCCAATATGGCGTTCGTCTGAAGAGTGATTTCTTTTTGGTTGGCTTGTAATGTCGTGCTGCCGTAATGGACTCTTCGCGGGACTATTCGCAGGAAGACGAAATATGACTGTGATACTAACCTTCGTAACACAATTCACGGAAAGAACTGTCCAAATCACCCACATCGTCTTCCCGCGAATGTTCCCGCGAAGAAGCTATTACGGCCCCACGACATTACAAGCCAACAAAAAATAAATCACTCATCGGACGAACGCTTTAATTCGTTAAGACCAAACTACAACCCGCAGTGAATTTTGACTGCAAGAAATGTCTGAAATTACTCCGTTTTCTTGAAAAAGAGCACTGCACGGTTCCATGCACGATTGCACGGATCTGTCAAACGAAATCTGCCAGTCGCTATTTTTCCTTCGCCTCTTCCCATGACACCCCGCGTGCCTCATCTTCGTATCCAATCTTCTCACCCCACAAAACACGTAAATAGCGACTGGGTACGAGTCTGCTCGTTTACCTTACGAATTGAGATTAAAAGAGGGTTTAACTAATAAATTTTTATTAGAGGATCTGAGACTGCGGCTTGGTGTATACAATTGAAGGAGTTCCTGTAAATAGATTGGAGCTTTTGATCATGTAGTACTTTGTGAGTAATTAACATAATTTAAATTCAGTACGAAAGGAGACAGGGAGCCAGTGAAGATCCCTTCAGGACTGGAGTAGTATGGCAAAATCTTGGACACTGGTTGACAAGACGAGCAGCAGAATTTGAACATGTTGAAGCTTGAAAAGTTGTTACCGCCGCGAGATAAACAACAACATAAAACCTTTCATAATATTAACATGAAAACAGTTATGACTAAACCTCACAACCAGAAGCAAGAATAAAAAAAGCAACCATACTAGTACCCAAAAACGAAAAAAGAGCAACATTATCGTAGCTTAGATGCCGTGAAGATTTAAACATTTGAAATAAACCAAGCGGCGAAGAACACTGTAAATATTACCGAGTCTGCCGTTCGGCGCTCGCGCCAGCTCCGACAAGAAGAACCATGAAAGACAACGCAGCAGAACTCTTGAATCACTTTTTTCTAGAGATAAGAGACACCAGAAAAGGAACTTTCGGGGAAGAATATGAGCCAGCAACGTTGACAGCCTACCGAAAAGGTTTGAGAAAGTATTTTCTGGAGAGGCGCGAAGATGAAAATTTCGGCATAAAGCTTATCAGTTGGCGATGGTACTAATTTAAACAAAAAACTTTGAGCAAAGCAAAAAGCATCTCAAAGCGTCTGAAAAGAGGAGTAGTCCAAATAAATTAAATCCTTTTGCTTTGAAAATGCCATAATTTATTGGAATTTAAGCTCATTGTTATTTGCCGTGGCCGTTTTCACACTCAAGAAAAAGTCTTTTAACTAAATTTCTCTTCATCGAATTTATAATCACTCTTTTTCGCTTACCTTTAAATAAAGAGTTGTTTCCAATGTAGTAGTGGTCCTTGAGCAGTGTCAGAAGCGTTGTAAACTCAAATGAAAAGAAGTAAACAACACCGTCCAATGTCGCATGTTCATTCACAAAAGTGAAATTTTGATCTATGCGCGCCGAACCCATTTAAAGTGTCGTGCTTCCATGACAGTTCTTGAGCCAATCAGAAACCGTCATTTTGAGATGACATTATCGCAAAATAACGTCGTCTCAGTGCAATAAGAAGATCCCTCAGGATCGCGATAAAGTAAAATGTAAGAGGGCGGCAAGATGTTACAAATTCATGCGACAATAAAAAATACAGAACAAAACACATACATATACACCCATTCAAACACAGAAAAATTTAATTTTTAATATTGCATGACTAAATACACAATAATTAGAGTTAATTATACTATATAGAAGCTTTGAGAATTAGTTCTTATGATATGTTTACACAGATTAATACAGGTTATAAGTTTACATACTATTCAATAGTATGGAAACTTATAATTTATTCAGTTGTTCAGTTAATAGTATTAACTGAACAACTGAATGAATGATATTGCACTGAAATATCTTTAAATTTGAATTGAATTAAATTCTAGAGAATACTTGGCATGATTTCCCCTAGTGTCCGCAACAGGAACCTGTTAGACCGCCCTCTTACACTGAGAATAACATTGATATATCAATTGATTATTTTAGTTCAACATTCAAACTGCAATACAAAATATATTGTGCTGGTAGTAAAAGAAAAATAAAAAGAGTTCATTGCTTGCGAGCGTTAGCGAGGCAGCACACTATTCTTTACAATAGCGGAAAAAGTCCAAAATTTGTCGGATATTGAAGATCGGAAGCATGCGCAGTTGGTTGTTTTTATTATCCGGGATATCCACGCTGCGAAAAATTGCACATGGAAAGAGATATGACAGGATTCCAGTCGATTTTCATATGTTTACATTATTCTCGCCCGTTGGGGCAGATCATTCGAAGTATTCGTCGCCCTTTGAGGCAATAAATTTGACCGCTGAGTCAAAAGCTCTGGCCGTTGAGTTAAAAAGTTCGACCGTTGAGTTATACCAAGAGAGGATCATCCTCTCTTCGTTATATTGTTCTCTGTCTGTCGAAGCTAAAGAAACTGTTGCAACTATAGTATGATAGATTCAAAATTTAGATTGATCGTTGAAGCTAACCATTTTTAAACCATCCACTCACGGGGTTAAGTCAATGGCTGTCTGAACTTTGAGGGGATTCGAGCGTCGAGCTAAATTGTTTTTCAACCGTTGCTCCGAGACAAAAGAAATCTTCTCGAGCACAAGCTAGCACAGTGTTAAATTCGCGTAACGTTTACTCGTTGATGCTCTGTGTCCCTGTAAATGCGTTTTTGTCGCTGAAAGCTAAGACGGCAAGTCATTTTATAACATATTTTAAAAAGCTTCATTGTTGTGACATTTACTGTTTACAGCATAACTTGAAATATGGAAAACGCCGACAGACCTAGGGTTTCATGAATACCGGTGACATTCATGAAACCCTAGGTCTGTTTATACTTTATAACACTTCACGTTGTACTGCCAGTATTTTCTTCCAGCTCTGATGCCAGCACTTTCTTTCACGTTGAAACTCCTAATAATAGTCTATTGATGCCAAAAGTAAATATCAACTAAACGAAATTCACTTGCCTCGGGCTTCAAATTATTGCTTTCACTGGCAATAAGAAAGCATGATTCAGTATGGATTTCCACGTAACTTTATTAAACTTTTCCTTTCTGCTTCAAAATTATATGATTACGAATCAAAATTGTATGGGCCATAGGCTCTCCGGACCTTCTATGCGAAGCATGTACAATCGATAACCTTGGACCCGCGTTCTAAGTTTCCTGACTTTAGAAGAGATACATATTGTTTAATTGTTTATGAGAAACTTTTACAGTATATATTAAACGTACATGTGAACATAATCATAGTAGCTCTTTACCAATTTGGAATTACAGATGAATATTAACACAAATTCTACGATGATGAACGATTCTATTTTTCTGTATATTTTCTAGGACGTTCGATTTCATGGGGAAGGGCGATTATACTTACTATCAGAACACTAAAAGACATTTTGAGGTGAGAAATATTTTGCAATTACTGAATGATAATCTTACTCAATGCTCTGACATAACAGACAATCGTTTGTCTTTTCTTTGAATGCTTACTGGCATTCATAGGTTAAATACAAAGATTATATTTTTTGTATACTGAGATGAGAAATCAAGTACACTTAAGGATACCACATCTACTGTTTGGTGCGGAGTAAATGTTAAGGCATGGATGACACTTCAGCTCATTTCTATTATTATGACCCGAATCCACCTGAGATGGAGTAGTTTCACGTAAGCAGTTTGTAAATAGACACCATAGAAACCATATGTGAAGCTATAAGCTTACGCTTAAATACCCCCTTACGCGAGAAATAAATGCTTCCATGCATAGATTTAGATCCAGCTCGAGACTTAAGGATACTACATCTACTGTTTGGTGCGGAGTGAATATTAAGGCACGGATGACACTTCAGCTGATTTCTATTATTATGACCAGAATGCACCTGATATGGAGTAGTTTCACGTAGGCAGTTTATAAATAGACACCATAGAAACCATATGCGAAGCTATAAGCTTACACTTAAATATCCCCTTACGCGAGAAATAAATGCTTCCATGCATAGATTTAGATCCAGCTCGAGGTGTACTATGAAAGCATAAATAAAGCTGGTTCTACTAAGACAGTGTTTGGGTTTTAAAATGTTACTGCCCGATAGGACTAGACGCCGTTAGGTTCTTCTCTACATGGAAGTCGCATGGAAGTCAACAAACCAAAAATAGTCATCATTCATGATCATGATAGCTTGCGTTTCCAAATAATTGATCTTGTGATTGGCACAGGAGATTTATTATTAAACCTTCCTTTAAGGTTCAAGCAAGGCAATGGACCTGTAGCAGTACTGCGACCTGCATCTGTGGTGTGGTATTGAGAGATCATAATGATGTTATTGAGTTTAACAGCTGCAACGCCTTGCTGGAACTTGATTACAGTAATCCAACTCCCCTTCAAGTCAGAATAAGAAGCAAGAAATGTTTGTCTCCAGGGATATCAATTAAAAATATCATACCAGGAGTTAATGCTCAGTATGAGGTAAGTCGGCCGCATTAGCTCCCTCCAAACTCTGCTGCTATACCAGCGCCACTGCCATATGCGCTACCGCATGAGCTCTTATGTCAGTTTACCTTGTACTAATCTCATATGTTCCGGTTCAAACTGCGGTGACACAAGCCATAAGCATAAGTGTCCTCGGTATACGCTCACGTACAAGACCCTCTCAAAGTGGTTCCTCACGCTTCTTCTTATGCTTATCACAGAACTGTGAACTACACTTAAACATTGCTATGGTATTTTGAAAAACGTTTGACCAGTAACGTTTGATGTCATTAGAATGGGATACCATATGATTTAATTAAACTAGGTGTCTCAGTTTTGTAATTTAGCTTTATGTCGCGTCAAATTTCAATAAACTACAGCTTACTTTTTCAATGCATGGGAACTGATATACATGTTGCAATTTAACGGGACAATGTCACACAATTTAGTAACAAAAAACAAAAGTCACAATTTTGTTGTCATTTACTGACAACAAAATTGGGACCACCAATCACACCACACCAATACGGAAAAATATGATAAAGTTTGTTTCTCTTTCAATTGGGTATTTAATGCCGCACTTATAAAGTTCGAGCACCGATTTTAAAACTCCCTAGAAAAAAGTGAACCGAATGAAAGACCTTTAAAATTGACCTTTAAAAGAATAGAACGTTAAAATTCGTGCAACGACCAAACAATGCTAAAAAAGTATCTTTTGAACTAAATTGGCAAGGTTTTAGCTTAAAATTTGCATATCATTAGTTAACACACCCCTGTCAGCTTGCGGTTATTTTTGCGGTGTTTCTTCAGGTGATGTTTCCATCTGGATCTAAAGTCAGAATTGCGAGATATTCGTGGGGAATGAATGTTGATGTCTACACACCAAGGGCTAAAGACCCAAATAACGAAAAAGGACTATGCTTGGACCCAGGCAATCAAAATCACGACACTTATGGGGAGAGCTTAAGGTAATAGTCATGTTGAAGAAATAGTGGATGAATGTCACGCTTTTGTATTAAATAAAGGAAAATCGTAAGTTAAAGGGCTGTTCTTTAATTACTTAAACATTCATCTAGGCCAGTGTGTTTATATTAAGAAAAGTTAACTCGTTTTTGAGGGGTTACCCTCTTTGGCCGCTAGAAAAAATTGATGATTGTACTTATTTTGCCATACTACTGTGTGCTACAAATGTGGTGAGCAAAAAAGTTTATATGGAAAAACATGAAGGAATACCTGGCTTTACCAGGCGCGTCACCATGCAGATATTCAGGCCGCGCAGGACACTTACTTACGTACTTACTTACGTACTCGTTAGGTACGTCATTAATGTATGCACTATTCATTTAAAGAGTATGCATGAGCCGTGACGACTTATTCGACGATCGCGATGCAAGGCGCAGAATATAAATGAATTAACGTAACAAATTTAAAAAACCTCGAATGCCGAATTGGGTACACAATATGATTCATATCTAGATCTCTTATTTTCACCTTGGGTTAAAAAGGGCGTGATTACTTCGCTCACAACTCTTTGACACGTGCACTGAAATGCAGCTAGGCCAAATTATCGTACAACTTTTACAGGTTTCAAAGGTGGACAATTCTGAATACATTAGCCGGCTTGTTCGATCTTCAGAGACGAAAAAAAAAATCCAATTTTGCATCCGAGTTTTTATCGCTGACATATAATTTTAGGAACTAATAGACAAGGGAGGTAAACTTAGTATGCTATACCGAGATGAGACGGAAATAAAATTGCAGACATAAAAAAAAAATTACAAAGAGGATCAAATTAAACGCTTCAAAGTCTAATTTTCATAATTTTACTTCCATAGAAGCCAATAACTTTCAACGAGTCTTGAAATTGAGAAATCTGCTTCTCTCACAAAAGAGGTTATCCTTTATTAAGGTTACCGTATACCTTTAGAGGTGTCTCGCGTCCAAGCGATGTAGTGCGTCCGGTTTACACAGTAGATACCTAAACCTCTTTATCAAATTAAAGCTTATAGAACTGGCTATCAAACTTTAGCAAAAATTTTTAAATAAAATGAATTGTCAAATTTTCACGACCTCTAAATGCCAGCGTCCGAATCACCTTTTGAAAGCTACAAGTCAAAGCAAATTTTGTTTTTTCGCTAATTCAATTTGCTCATCAGTTTCCGGACCCAAAGCGTTAAAAATATGTCTGCGTTCTGCATATTCAATTTTAGTGAAAAGTTAAAGAAAATTTTCCAAAAAGGATTAAAAAAATGTGGAGTGATCGTACAGAAATCGCTCTCAGACAAAAAAATATTTTGAAACAAAAAATTCGCAGACACCTTTCTGTTGTTTATATGTAAAAATAGGCACTGTCCAAATTTGAAGGCAAACGAACAAATTCCCATTGAAAAAATTGATTCGAGGATACAGGGCTTGAAATTCGACAATTCATTCTATTTCAAAATTCGTGGTATAGTATCATAGCCAGCTCTATAAGCTTTAATTTAATATAGGGATTTAGGTATCTACAGTTTAAACCAGTCGCGCTACATCGCTTGGACGCGAGTAACCTTAAGCACTGAAACAATTTGCTTTAGTGCGCCTCTCTACGGTGGCCAGAAAAGGACACAAATATTGTCTTTTCCCTTAAAATATCACTATATAGCGCGATCTGCCTGTAAGGCGACAATTTGAGTGATGAATTTCTGTAGAGGCAATTGTCATGTGCGACCTTAGAAGAACGCGCCCGACTGGTAGCGTTTTGGGAGAAATTAAATGTCAGTCCAAACGTTTGCTCGGCTAAGTTAGTTCTACCAGCATTTAATTTTTTTGTGTTTGCAGCGTGGCCTTGTGGGCCATCGTAATAATCAGTGCCTCACTTTGTCATCGTCTATCCATTCGTAATCACCATCGTCAATGGTCGTCAATGTCATGTCGTCGTCGTCATCATCTTCATCACTATAATAATTCCTTTTTTTTGTTTTGTTTCGCATCTCACGTGTATGAGGTTTGAGTGGTCAAACGGTGAAGCTTACGGGCCTAACGTAAGTAGTAACGCGTATTTCGTTTAAACTCTTACAGAGTACCAGCTGGACAGAGCTATTTTGATACTCTTCCATCTCCAGTCAATGAATACAACGTACAGTACTCCACAGCATGCCTGTGTAGTACCACGGGGAACAATGGTAATCAAGTGTGCGAAAACGCCTTTGATGTTGCTTTTCCTACAGTTGCAAAGAAGAACCTGTCACCGATGTTCTTGTGTGATCGTCAAAAACGGGATGTGTACTATTCGGATGATCTTACCGACGAAGACTTTCAGTTGTTCAAAGAAACATCTTTGCGACTTCGGTTAAGAAGAGAGGCACTAAATCAAAAGATTTCAAAGGAAAACGCCACCCGTTACTGTGCTGAAAGAATAGCAAACACTGAAATTGGCATACTCTGTGCGAAGGTTGGGGTGAACGTACAGGCATTAGTGAATACATGCGCGATTGACTTGGAGGTGAGTTGCAATATACTATTTTAATGTATCAAACTATATAATATATATTAAGCTGTCTCAAAGTTAACAATAACGGTTTACTGGTTTAGATCCCAGATAAAGACTTATTAGCCTTGTCGTAAAATGTTGTAGAGGATTGGTAACCCACATATGTATCTTTTCCCTGTCCAATCATCATCATCATCATCATCATCATCATCATCATCATCATCATCATTATTATTATTATTATTATTACATGTTTTAGAACGACGGGAGGGATGGCTGACGATTGCCCGAGATACCATTCAAGATTAGCCGAGCTATTATCTGCAAAAACGCAAAAGAGTTTCATGGGTCGGGGCGAAACTGTCCTTTGCAGTTTTGCGGAGCGCGCTCCTATGCCTAAAGGGGATCGAGAACCCCATGAAGGAGGAACTTAGATGTTAAAGACAGGGATCTAGAAAAAGAGAAGGGTCAAGCTGAACGTCCCTAGACTCAACAGCTATAGATACTTTATTATTGGGTTGTACATAGAAATTTTCATTTTTTAATTTATAGACAGTTGTTTATATCTGCTCTATTGAAAACCACCAGACCACCAAAGAGTCTTCTTTAACTATAGCTTTACCAAAACTTGAATTTAAATTTGGATTTAATTTTTAAACGAGAAGAGTTTAATAAAATTTTCAATATATTTTAAAAAAATTCTTTTTCTTCTTCTTATTTCCTATCTTTTATAGTTTTTGTTTCTGTATTATGCGTTACGTAAATGGCGGTACCTGTTTTACTTTTAGTTGACTGGAGCCTTGTCTTTTTCGGATGGAGATGTTGCTTCACTTATTGACGAATGCGGAAGTTTGGCAGCTAGAAATCTTTCCGTGTTTGCAAACGGGAGTAACCAGGAAGGTGTACCAGCTGGCTCTGTTTTGGTGGAGGAAATTACTGAACTTCTTTGCCCCAATGACTGCACGCTTAACGGGAAATGTGTCAACGGTTCGTGTGTGTGTAACAAGGACTACACGTCTGAAGACTGTTCTCAGTCTATTTATCAAATACCAACTATTTTAAGGTAAGTCAATCGAATAAGTAACAACGGCTAAGGGCCAAGGGCTACTTATGACAGCCTGCTTGTGCATAGAAAGCTTGGGTATGGGACCCGGTCCCGTATCTCTTCCCTAACTTTAAAGATAATAATTTTGTTTAATTTGTATATGTCTGATATGTTACTCGGTTGTCAGATTAATTATTGTTTGGAACAAAATTCCATTTCAAAAAACCAGAACGGCTTATGAAGAACATGACAAGCATTAAAGCTTGGACTTGGTGGACATGCCCATTCAAATCCATTCAGCTGGCCATGTTCAAAGTTGCTTTCTCGTCGTCCTATTGGCAGGCGTCAATTGTAAATGAGATTAACTATACCTTGTAGAGAATCTCACAGCCTATTGAAAAAGGTAAAAACTTTTAAAAATACCACAACACAGAGAAAAAGGGGAACCACACATTCATGCCACACATTGCAGTACAGTGGGATATCAAACTTTGCCAGTATCAACAATGATGAAGAAGCAATCACCCGTATGAAAAATAAAACTTATCAACTTGCATCGTGTTTTTGATCTAAGAACACACCTGTAACCTGTTTCTAGTCTAGCATTCCACCTTTCTTACCTTTATTAGTTTACAAGGAAATGGACTGTGCGATAGAAGGAAACGACCGTGTAAGAAGGTCACTGTGCAAGGGACGGGATTCTTAAATTCCAAAAATTTGAGTTGCCATGTGAAGGAACTCAAGGTTAGTGTACTGCCAACGGTAGAAATTCATGACCTTTTTTATTAAAGATATTTTAACAACATTCCCTTTCTTGATTAGTTCTCTGTTGGATATTGATTGTGAATGACGTAAAGTATTTAGCAGTAGAATTTTTAATGGTCCAGCTCTTTCATTATTGTAAATTAGATTTCATAGATATCATTAACTCACTTTATTTTAATAAATCGTAGTTCATCTACGATGCGATGACATTTTCTTAAAAAGTAGATCAATCTTTTTTATTTTGTTTATGGATTCAAACAATTGAACAAAGTTTTGACCAGAAGCAATATTTCCAATATTGTCCTTTCAGTTAGTATATACTCTAAAATAATGGATTTTTTCCCACAGGTTGTCAACAGCTCTTGGTCACCCAACACTACAGAAGTCAAATTCCCTGGTTTCATGACAGACCTGGTTCTCGTAGACTGTCAGTTGCCCGAATCGCCTGTGACACAGGCTTATTTCCACGAAGTTAATGAAGGGACTCCGGCAGCTGGGCTTGTACTATCTGTGTCTAATGACGGTGAACACAAAAGCAATCAAAAACTCACATTTATATCGTATGACTCAGCCTGTATGAGTTGCAACATATCTTCTGGATGCTTTTTCAAGGTAATCATTTTTTGGTACTCTGTAAATTGTTTTTTTTTTTTTTAAACAAATTTAAATGGTAAATTTCCGTCCCCTGTCAAACAAAAAGGTAAAATGCAGTGAACCCACGACCTAGCTTCAGCTTTTCGATCGGATTGACACGCGCCCTACGTACTGTTAATTGTGATTTAGTACAAGGGCCAAGTAAAAGACTGTTGTCTCTTATAATAGGTTCCTTATGTATGAAAGTTGACATTATCTTCGCCGATAAGTGGAAATGGGTAATCGTAGATTAGCTATTCTTTGTGACAGCCTCACTCTGTCTAGGGCATTTTTTGTTGTTTTTCTTTAGAACAACTCTTGTTTTATCAATGGCTACTGCTTCGCCCCAAACGAGACAAATCCCATTGACGTTTGTTATCAGTGTATCCCAGATGTCAGCACAAACGGATGGACTAAACGCCAAGGTAATTTACATTATAAATTTTCTTCTTTAACTAAATGTCTTTAACTCGTTACCTGAAACATACAAACCGGCAGCGTCCTTGGAGGCTTTTAAGCGACTAATGATGAAACACGATTTATTTTTTTTTCTATCCTGTAATACTATTAGCCCGAAAGTGTTTATTAGAATCATATATATTGTAATTATTTTCTCATACCACAAGTTTTTAGACTACAAGCGTACTTCGCTGTAATAATTTTAGGTGTATACAGGGCCCCTCAGGATAACAGCCCCGTAGCTGGTTGGGCCAGCTGTCTTAAATAAAGTTCACTTATTTACTTACTTACTTAAACTAAGGGCCCTTTCCATTTGTCAGAAACTGGCCAGCCAGTTCAGTCATTTCGCAAATAAAACGCTTGCACACTTTTGAATTGCTTCAAAATGAATCAAAATGTACCATTTTAAAGAAATCCAGGAATCAGTTCCCTAAATTGGTGCACTCCATTCACGAACAGACAGCTCTTGCCTATCAGTACAGTTCAGACAAATGTAAAGCACCCTGAAGTTCCGCCTTCTTGGCATCTTTTTGTTTGTTTGTCTGTTCTTTCTTTGTGAAATTGTTTAAAACAACTTACTTCATATTTCAGTCAACCTCCCGCCTAAGTTTTCTTCAACCAACCAGTATTACGCACTGTATCAAGAAAATTTAGAGCTGGCCATTGACGTGTCCGACCCGGAAGGCATGCCTGTGACTGTTACATTAATGAATGGAAGTCCAACTCAAGCTGCCGCGCGCGACAACGTTGTGAAATGGAACGTAACAAACAACCCCACTACACAATTCTTTCTTAAAGCTGTGGATTCATGCCAGGCGGTCTCCATGCATAATATCACAGTCTCTTTGGTTGTTTGCCAGTGCCAGAATAACGGAAGCTGTGTTCCAGATCCAAACAAACCCAGAGGATCTGGTTTTTATCAATGTAATTGTATTCCTGGATTTACTGGAGAGAAATGCGAGGCTAACATTGACGAGTGTCAAAGTTATCCATGTTTGAGAGGTAAGAACGCTATCTTAACCCCATCTGGACCGGAGAAAGGGGATAATAGGATTGTTCCCGCGCCGACTTGGAACCTGAATAACATTTTTAACATTTGATTAGCCTCCTTGAAACTTCAGGACTTTTTCCGAAATTTATCTCTTATAAAATTGATAATTTAGTCGGTTGGTGCTGATTGACGTTGATGTTGCAATGGAAACCCGTTTTTGAAAGGCAGTTTTCAGAAAATGCAAAACAAGTTTTGAAACTGAAGAAAGAAATACTTTCCTTACTGTAAATTTAATGCTGTTATCTCATATAAGTGTTCCTTTATTGGTTCTGATTACCGTTCGTTCAATTTGGGCGCTTTTCTGAAGTTTAAGGAAAATCCAGAAATCCAAGATGGCGGATTTAAGTCGTCTACCATTTGGCATTCATGGCGGGGAGGGGGACGGGGCGGAATCCGCCTTTCCCCCTGCCTCAGAAGACAAAAAAAAGTTAGGTCTAGATGAGGTTAAGGCAAATACTTAGTTTGCAGTATAATATTTTCAAGATAATGTCATTAGAATACTTTTTCCACAATCCTTAATATAGCTTTAAAGTCTTTAAAATAGTCTGTATATTAGTCGTAATAAAATCCAGTTCCAAAGTTGTTGGCCTTGAATAATACAAAGCTATTCCGCAGAAATTAAGTTCACGGGAACTTTTACTTATCTCAAGGTCGATGCGCCGACGGAGTAAACAACTTCACATGCATATGCGATCCTGGGTATGTTGGAAGGAAATGCGACACTGATTATGATGACTGCAGTTCTTCTCCATGTGTTCATGGTAAGTTTTCTATACATAACTAACTATTGTAACTAACTATTGTAACCAACCAACCAACCAACCAACCAAGCAACCAACCAACCAACCGACCGACCGACCGACCGACCGACCGACCGACCGACCGACCGACCGACCGACCGACCAGCCAGCCAGCCAGCCAGCCAGCCAGCCAACCAACCAACCAACCAACCAACCAACCAACCAACCAACTAACTAACTAACTAACTAACTAACTAACTAACTAACTAACTAACTAACTAACTAACTAACTAACTAACTAACTAACTAACTAACTAACTAACTAACTAACTAACTAACTAACTAACTAACTAACTAACTAACTAACTAACTAACTATCTAACCAACTAACTAACCAACTAACTAACTAACTAACTAAAAATGACCTTGCTCTCATCTTTAGAACAACACACGTTTAATACACCGAGGGTAACCGAAGCGCTTTATACGTATACAGCAGAGGTCTTGAAGAACTCGCAAAAATTCACTGAGCCGAGGACCGGTTCCGGAGCACTGGAACTGCTCTGTACAATGTTTGCTACGTGTACCTCCTTTATTTCGGCTCGTAATCGTTTTAATTATGTACAAATATTAATTATCTTCATATAGAGTTTAATTGACCAGACACGTATGAAAGCGCCGGATTACGCTTGAAATTAGACGGCCAAACTCTTTCATAGAAATCCTTTCCTCAGACAATTGCTCAAAACTAAACTAATACACGGAAAAAAACGTTGCAAAACGTTTGTAAACTTGTGCACTTTTCTATTTTTTCTTAGGAAATTGCACAGACTTCACAGGCTTGTACAGATGTACATGTGATCCCGGATACAGTGGATATAATTGCACTATTGACGTAGATGATTGTGTGTCATCACCTTGCAAACATGGTGTGTAGGAAGTGCGCATATTGGACGATTGACAAAATTGAATAACTCGAGACTTCTTTCTAGGGGTGGGAGGGGATTGCGTATGCAAGTGATTTGAAAAAAAAGATTTTTCCGAAGAACGCGCAGTAGTCAACAGGAAACTGCCCAGTTACAAAAAGAGTGCTTTAAAATTGGGTCTCCAAATAATGCATCAGTCAATTCCAGCTGTGCCAATCCTCCCCCCCCCCCCCCTCCCTTTTCGGGCAGTAGTGGGGCATTTTCCCACACTGTTCACCCCGGGGGTCGGGCATTAGCCTTCCACCTAATTACCCCAGGGCATTTGACCATCTCACTTTTTTCACCCTACAGCATTTTCGCTTCCTTAATGAAAAATTCAATGGCAAATACAGTACGTTTCTAACTGAATACGTCTGAGATATGACCTATTTTTGCACTACTGAAATTTTACTGAAAGTAAGAAGAGAAACTAAGATAATAAAACATTTTTGACATGTTTGAGCCACCACCCTGGGGCATTTGAACAACTACCCTGTCCCGGCGGTGGGCCATTTGCTAGTTTATTTTCGAAAAGTGGGCACTGTTGGAATTGACTGATACATAAATAGTGCGTTTTCATTAGTTTTGGTTTATTTTGTTATGTGATTCATTAATAAAAAACAAGCAAAAGCCTCCAATCACTTTAAAACCATTTTTAAGTCAAGCCAAATCGAATCGCGACTTGCCAACATGAATTTGCCTCCGCTCGACACCTTTTCTTTTATTTTGTTATAAATTTTGTTTGTTTGTTTTTGACTTCTTGTTGGGTTGTTTGATTCTTTCAACGGTTAGGTTGAATATTTTGGTTTTGGTGAGCGACGTACACGCCAGTAATAGAAAAGCGCTAGAATACTACAACACAATCAAATTAAACACCCTTTGTTACTAACTGCGCCGTCTCTTAAAACAAGATTATTGAACCTGACAGACATGAAATAGCACAAGTACTGAGAAAGGGTTAGCAAGAACGAATGTCAAAAGAATGAGAATAGCATAGGTTTTAGCATTCTCTCTCTCTCTTTTTTTTTTTTCACGAAACCCAATTGGCCAGGCTGAAAGTAATCATTTAAGGCCCCTGCCTGGAAAACTTTCATTTTGTATTATCGTGTAATGGAAATTGGCCCGATTGATACTAGAGACGGATCACCCGTCTGCGTCAAGACGAACTACAGTGGATAATTCGTCTGGACGTCTAAAAGCCCCGTATTTGTACACAGACGAATTATCATACGAACTACCGTTCTTTGCCCAGGTTCGTCCCAGACGGAAGACCCGTCTCAAATATCTATACTAGACAGATGATTCGTCAGATGATTCGTCTTGACGTATGATCCGTCCGGAGTATGAATTCGAACCATTAAAAGCCATCCAATTACTGCTTTAAAGGAACATGTGTTGATCAAGTGAATAACTACACCTGTCAATGTGATCCTGGCTACACTGGTCGTGACTGTAGTGTAGATATCAACGAATGCCACTCTTCTCCTTGCATTCATGGTATGTATCTACCGATTTTATGAATATATTTGATAACGTTATAAGTAATGAATTAATTAATGATCGCCTTTACATGAAAGTTGACGTGTTTACAATAATAATGGAATTTTAAATTACCAATGGAAGTTTACATAAGAACTGGGTTACAAGATTAACGGTGTGAGAGCTAAGGTTTATATCATTAAGGTCAAAGCTAAGCTAGAGTTTGATGCTGTCACACTTAAGACTAATCAGTGTCCATTAGACTTATATATTAATATATCGGCTTATTCCATTCTAGATCATTCTGAGAACCCAGACTTAGTATTTTGAATATCACTGAATAGTCAAAAATGTTGAGTGTCTTCTTTTTAAATTGATCGAATAATTACAAGCGGGAAGATGTTTAAAAGGTAATAACCTTAATATATGACAAATATTTTGGCACTGATTTGTTAGGCACCTGTGTCAACGAAATCAACAATTTCACTTGTAACTGTGAAGCTGGTTATACTGGATTGAGATGCGATGTAAACATTGATGACTGCTACTTATCCCCTTGTGGAAATGGTAGGTGGAGGCAATATTATAAATGCAATAATATCCTTTCTAGGCTGACATTTTTTTGTCTACACGGCTGTCTGGGAGTAATTACTACTTCCCAGGCATAAAGGCCATGACAGTGAGACTTGGATAGATAGTAGGTCCAAATATCTTCCCTTTGCCGCTCGCAACGAGAAAGTAATCAAAACGAAAAAAAAAATTACATACGAAAATGAAATGTACTGTTTATCTTGTACATTAAAACCAGGAATCGTCCGAAAAGTCAAAAATTGGTTGCCATGGAAACACCCATTTTGTTGAACCCTGACCTACCTCAGCAAATTGATTCCAGATAAGGATGGTCCTGCGGGGATAGCAATGAATTACTTCACAGTAGTGAAATAAAATGAAAACTTACGATACAGCTACTTTCGCATTTTTAAAGCAAGTAAGAACGCCGAATTCCCTAGTTACTTTTCTCGTGATTTGCCGTTCTGAGAAATTGCATGGTCGACGGTTTTAAAAACCTCTTAGTCTGTAGGATGGACACTCAAAGCCATACACTGTATTGCAGGATCCTGGCGTGGTGTATAAGAAACAACGACCAGGCACAATTGCGATGATATTTTGTCCCAGCATCTTTCACAAAAAATATGTATCGGTATAACTTTAATTTTCTGACTTTCATGTGTTTACAGCAAAATACGTTTTTATTATTATTATTATTATTATTTTCTTAGGGACTTGTGTAGACCTCGTAAATAATTACACTTGCAGTTGCAACGTCGGATTCACTGGTCGAAACTGTGATGTGATCATCAAAAACTGCACGGCAGATTCTTGTTACCCCAATGTGACTTGTCACAAGAAGAGTCAGACAGTTAGCTGTGGCCCGTGCCCATTCGGCTTCAGTGGCGACGGAAAGAACTGCGAAGGTGCATTGAACAATTATATATATTATAACTAATAATAACTATTGCTTTTAAAAAAAATTAGTAATTGCTCTTCCTTCTTCACTGTTTTCTTTCTCGTTGTCGTCTTTTTTATTGTTTTCCTTCTTCTTGTTCGAACACTGACGCCTCAAAATGACATTTTATTGCATCGCTATTCAATTTTATGACATAATGATGACTGCTACTTATCTCCTTGTAGAAACAGTACTTAGAAGCAACATAAAATATACGGGCCTGGTTTTGGGGTGGGGGGGGGGGAGGTTTTCACTCTAGACACTTAAAGCTGGCAATAAGAATCTTTAAACTGACGAATGTCTAGTCAATTAACGAATGAGAATATGTTATCCTTCTGCTATGTTCAGATATCGACTACTGCAGAAACGCCACCTGCAAGAATGGTGCTTCGTGTGTGGATGGATTACACAATTACACGTGTTCGTGTCTTGCTGGATTTACAGGGGATCATTGTGAAACAGGTATCTGACTGACAAAGAAAAAACTTGTTTTGTTAAATGATGTATTATATTTTTAATTTATTATCAACCAATAAATAAAACGACAGTTTTTTACTGTCTTTGGGTGAATTCGAATTTCTCGAAAGCTGGAATTTAAATTTATTGTATAGAACAAACATTACGGAGTTTGTTTGTTTAAAGTAGGGGGAATACCGTGAAATATGCAGTAGTATTTTAATTTACACGTCGATCAGGGGAATGCTTATGAGGTCCTGTGCCCTTACTTTTGTTCAGTAAATTTACTTACTTCTTCGTTAGATCATTCGTGGAAGGAAGAAAAACTATTTGCATCTCTGTGTACCGGGTAAAATTCAACTGTCGCTGCTTCAACTGTTTGCCTGTTGTTATCCGTAACGCGTGGATTATATCAGAACGAAGTCAAGTATAACGACTTAGTGTTACTTGCTATTTCCGGCCATCAACCTTTGCATGAGTATCACTATGTCATTTGTAAAAATTGTGGCCGTGTAACTCAGGAATCTACAGCTAGGTAGCCTTGCGAAATGGAAGATCGTTGAGTAATTCCACTGGCATCGTATATATTAGTTAATAGGGGGCCTCTTCGATAACACTGAACTGTTTTATGTTTCTTTTTCTTTTCCTTTTATCAAGACGTGAACGACTGCGTTAACAATAGTTGCCTCAATGGTGGATCTTGTATGGATAGAGTAAACAGCTATTCCTGTGTTTGTCCAGCTGGCTTCACTGGAAATCACTGTGAAGTTGGTAAGATTCAAGTTGTGATGATGATCATCGCTTCTTCGTTTTTCTTTTGGAAATCTGGAGTAAGACATTCCATTAACATGAAACAAGTCAGTAACATTTAACATTTTCGCGAACATGTGGTGCCATAAATTTTACTTTTTTGCCACTCCTAGATATCGATTACTGTGTGAACGCTACTTGCAAGAACGGTGCCTCCTGTGAAGATGGATTAAACAATTACACTTGTGTTTGTGTAGCTGGATTCAGAGGGGATCATTGTGAAACAGGTACAGATCGAAAAATCCAACAGGCACATCTGGTTTTCTTATACATTCATTCCATACATTCGTTCGTTCATTCATTCTTGGTTGAACATTTCGTTGAATTGGTTGGATGGTGCGTTCGTTCTTTCGTTTATTTGACAGTTATTTATATGTTGTATCACACTGAAGAAATTCACTTTATAGTCTTGTCATCTGTTGCTCCTACATGTCGGCTACCGTGTAAAAGTCACTGAAAAGAATCTTATGGTGTTTCACGCGTTGATGGATTAAACATTTTCTGATCGATGCTTCTGCATCAATGGATCCCGGGGTGATTCTTGTTGTGAAACAGATATGCGTATACCTTACTATACTATTACTAACTTTATCGGTGTGCTGTTTCCTGAGATTTCTTTCCGATTCCCGCTGAAAAAAACAGGATGTTCGTTGTCTCCTAGTTTATTACTTTAATTATAACACCAAAAACGATCGGTAGATATTTTTACAAAGACTTTACAAGCAGAGTCTTTATTAATGTTACACATCGCATTTCATTTTGCAGACGTCGATGATTGTGTCAATCACACATGTGCCAACGGTGGATGGTGTATTGATGGCGTCAACAGTTACTCATGTAACTGTTCCGTGGCATACACTGGAAATCGCTGTGAGACTGGTATGGCTGTGTTGACGAAGATACGTTAACCGATCAATTTTCTATTCAATTTTCCAAGGGTATAGAATTACTCCCACACTTCTGCACTTAATTCCTGCAGTCCTTTCCTTATTTCGATTAGTTTCTAAGTGAACAACCAGCATGGTGCAAACTTGTTGAAAGTATTAATGGCTGTTGAGGAAAACTTGATACATGCCCTGCAGCCTAGAAATTCTGAGTTTGTGCTCACGATGGGCTGTTTAAGCTGGGCTTTCTTTTTTTATCTGCGCTAATTCCATAGAATACCCGGACTTTGACAAGTGGACTGTAAAAATGGCGGTAATCGTGTTGAAAGACGGAATACTTTAATACATGTGTATGTCAGCTCGGATTTTCAGGACTAATGGGTGTGAAACGGGTGCGGTTTCGAGGAACCACTGGAAAAACTCAGATCACTAGACTAGCACTCAACTACCAAAAACAATTTTCTCCGCTTTAATGTTGGCAGCAAATAATGCAAACATGGCAGACTTTTTTTATGCCACAAGAAAGGACCCGCAGACCCTATTTAGCTTTGGCCGGCTTTCCTGGAGCTACTGGGGATAAAATCCCCTTTCTAACTCTAAGAGCATCAAGACTATGAAGAAGAGATGTTCGTCTAGGAACGCTTTTCTTTGAGGTCAGACGACACGTGACTGGCAAAAGCATGCAAACATTATATCACTACTCGTCAACGATGGAATTTCACTGAAATGAAATTTATTACTTTGTAAAATGTAGGAAAAGATACACAAAGTTTGATGGTGTTTTTCTTTAATATACTCACACACACAATTTTCTATGTCGTTATTACTTTAATCATAACACCAAAAAAGGACCGGCACATATTTTTACAAAGACTTTACAAGCAGCGTCTTTATTAATGTTCCACATCGCATTTCATTTTGCAGACATTGATGACTGTGTCAATAACACATGTGCCAACGGTGGATCGTGTATTGATGGCGTCAACAGTTACTCGTGTAACTGCTCCGTGGGATACACTGGAAATCGCTGTGAGACTGGTATGCTGTACATGTTGGCGAAGCTACGTTTAGAGATGCATTTGCAATGTGATTAAGTTTGAGAACGCAGTCACTGTGTCGACGGAGATACATTAGGGCCGATTGAATTTTCAATCCAATTTACGAAGACTTTTCGAATTACTTCCATATTTGATATTTGACTCATTTATTCGGTCATATGTCAGATTTTTGTGCCAAATTCAGTTCTTTCCTTATTTCGGTTACTTTCTAAATGAACAACCACCATGGTGCTAATTTGTTGAAAACATTAATAGGTTGAATAGGACATTCCTCGTCTTATTTCTTCAGCAGATTTAATTTAACTGCATTCATATTCCTTGATATTGATAGGTATCAGACTTTGCCAATTGGACTGTAAGAATGGCGGCTATTGTGTTGAAAAAAATTAGAGCTTTACATGTGTATGCCATGAAGGGTTTACAGGATTAGAATGTGAAAAAAAGTTTGGTCTCGAGAAACCATTACGAAAAATTCAAATCACACATGGCTATGTTCAGTGAGAAAAGCGATTGGCTTTCTTTTGGATATTTTTGCCTTTTTAATTTGCCTTAACCCTATCTAGATTCTCCCTGCGGCCACTTTCAACCTGAATAACTTTTTTTTTAGTATTCGAGCAAACGCCGTGATACTTAAGACATTTTTCAGAAATTTATTTGGGAAAAATTTGATATGGCCGGTTAGTGTTTATTTATCTTGATGTTACCGTTGCAGCCTATCTTTAACAGGTAATTTTTCAGAAAATGGAATATCCCTTTTCTTACTAAAACTTTCAGTCTTTTTTATTTATTTATTTATTTATTATTATTATTATTATTATGATTATTATTATTATTATGATTATTATTATTATTATTATTATTATTATTATTATTATTATTATTATTATGATTACTTTTCATTCAATTTTAAACTTTCCTGGAGTTTTTGGAGGAATTCCAGAAATCCAGGATGGTGGATCCAAGATGGCCGCCATTTAGCAACTCGTCATATGACGTCATCCCTTCCTGTTCTAAACCTCAAAGGAAACAATTTTGGACATACCATCTACATCCCAAGCCTCATTGTTATAGCTTTTATACATGTCCCAGCCCCTGTAGAAAACCAAAAAAATTAAAGCACCCTCTAGATAGTGTTCAATTCTTTTTTTTTCCACCGGAAAAACCTGATCATACGTAATAATGTACAGTGTTCACTTTACCTCGCCTTAGAGAGCTGTAGCAACTCGCGAGAGTAAAACATTTAGATCAATGCGGAAGTGACTACTGAAATTGTCTTAAGTTAGACACTCTCTTGGTTAGCTTTGACTTGCCTAACAGAGCATCCGGAATGTAAGTTGAAGCATTCAGGTGTTATGGCATCGTCCGAAAAATAGGTGCTTCCATTTGCAAGAGGTGCTTTTCAATATTTTAATGTTGCTTTCTGTTTTCAGCCATTTCAAGCAGTGATAGTATAGTTGCAAGCAGAGCAACAGGGAAAAGAACGATGGTGACTTCAAAACCGACTGCATCAATCAGTTCTACTCACTTGACGACAACATTCTCCTCGGCTGACATTTCGCTCTCCACAGGCAGTGGTTTTACCACAACTGTCTCGTCGCAGCAACAAAAAGAATCTGTGTTTACGACTACCTCAGAAAACATGGGTGTGAGGACATTGTCCATTATCTCCAACGCTGACGCAACCCAAGTTACTTCAGAAACTGGTACGCAACTGTTAAAACAAAGCTAAATTTATGAAAGAGTAACCTCTTTCATTTTTTAAACAATATTCTCATAACTACAAATGAGATTGTGAATGTAGACATTGCAGTCGGCCGCCAAAAATTAACCATCGGCTTCTTCTTAGAAGAAGATACATTATCTTCGGTAGATGTTTTACCCTCCAAAAGCAGCGGCGTCACAACAACTGTGGCAACATAACAGCAAAAACATTCAATGTCTCAAACTACCTGACAAAATCTACGTGAGGTTATCGTCCATTGTCACCAATGCGGACCCGACACAAGTTATTCCGTCAATAACAGAGGGACCAGAAACTGTTTCGTAACTGCCAAAATTGTGCTAAACTTATGCATAATCTTTAAGCCTCTTTTAAACAAATGAGAATCTGGATTCTGCATTCTCAAAACACCAAATGAGACTCTGGATGTAAACAAATTACATTATCCTACAAAATATTCCTGTGTATTTTCTTCTTACAAGACGACAACACTCTCCTTAACAGGTGCTCTGTCTACCACTAGCAGCGTCTTCATCACAACTGTCTCATTACCGCTGCAACGGTCTATACTTCCAACTACCCCACAGAAGATTTCTCTGAGCTCATCGTCCACAGTTCCTAACGTTAGATCAACCCAAGTAACTCCAACAGCAACGGAGGAACCTGAAACAGGTGAATAATTGTTAAAACTTTACTTGATTTGTAACGGTCGTTAATTCACCTGTCACACAAGAATATCATAATAAAAAATGAATTCGTGAACGAAGGTGAGCCACAATCCCTTTTCAGCATTTTTCCCGTCATTTAATCAGCAATCATCATCATCATCATTATTATTATTATTATTATTTTTTTAATTAATTTTTTTTTTGCATTTAACACTCAACTTTATTTCAATTCTAAGTCAAATTAACATTCCTTTCATTTAGTATATCTATTTTAACTTCCTTTAACACTTTTTTTTACATTTATATTTGATGAGTGATAACACATATGTGATATATGCAAAGTAAAACAAACATACAAACAGTATTATATGTACAACCAAGGAAAATAATAATATAATGATAATATAATAATAATAATAATAATAATAATAATAATAATAATAATAATATAATAATAATAATATATATATATATATATATAATAATAATAATAATAATAATAATAGTAATAAATCTATTATTATTATTATTATTATTATTATTATTATCATTATTATTATTATTATTATTATTATTAGTTTGGTCAGCTGCCTCAAAAGAAAATTGGAACAGAAGCGTGCAATTACATTTAGCTTTTCATTAATCAAATTACGCAACGTTTAACTATTTTCGACAATCTTTTGCCAGACAAAAATATATGTAAGGTATTCCTAGTGAAATGTTTCGTAATTAAACTTTACACAATCATCGTTTATTGCATCTAGCAGATGCAACAAAAAAGCAAAACAGACCAATATTTATCATTTATCGGCTTTTAACGAACATCTAACTTACTTTGCTGCGAAGGAGACTCTTCTCAATTAACAAACCTGAGACGTTAGGCATTATTCATGCGAGCTGGTCTTTCTGTTGTGCGTCAAGTTCTGTTAACTGTCCAGGTTGAGGTCACAGACACCTTGAAACTCATGAAAACAAGATGTAAAATTGCGCCTTGAGTGGTGATTTTATTTCGTTTCTGAAAGAACTTGCATCAAACACGCTCAACATTCGCAGAGAGATATTAAAGATAGCGTTTCTTTGCACAGTACAACCTTCGAAATACTGGGCCCACTCATCCCTACGCAGACAAGGAAACGGAAGACATTGTAACGCCATATCGTGTAAACGACTAGGCAAACTGAAAGTCAAGCGATTGTGATTGGTCTTACGTAAACGAGAAATATATTTACGTCAATTGGCCCATACCCAGTTGATGTGATACCATCTTCCGGTTAAGAGGCAAAACGTGATATGAAAAATGATATCCACGAAAAGGAGTCGGTTCAGACAGTTTTTGGCTGAATTGAGACCAAAGGGGAACTGAAACTAGTGTTAAACTGACAATTTTCCCCCAAATTGCGACGTAGAGGGTTGAATTATATTTTGTCGCGTCGAAGCTACATACTATAAGCATTATGGGGTTAACACCTGAGATCTTTTGAATTTGCATTACGAAATCGAGAAACGCCGTTAATGTCATCTGTATTCTCAACTGTTGCAGAACATGTTTTCAAACTAAAAATCATCGAGGAATGGAATGATGATCTGAAGGACAAGAGCAGTGATGCCTTTAAAGATTTGTCTTCACGATTGGAAAGCGAGGTTAGATAAGTACAAACAAGAAAGTTTTAACTGGCCAGCATTGCTGTGTATTGCTCAAATCCATCCGCACCATTTTTTGTTTTCAATACCACTTTTGAACCGGAACAGAACTTTCAGTTAAAAAAGCCACGTTTTGGTTTCACCTGTTTATAGAGGTCACCAATCTTTACTTGCAGATCTGGAAAAAGTTCTCTGGAAGAGAAGATTTAATTGGAGTGAAAGTCATATCCTTTAGGTATGTATGCATTGGATGAGTTCCTGCAGTTTGTGAATTGCTCGAACCCCCCCCCCCCCCCCTCCTCCAAATGCTGACTTAAGCAGTAGTGTTCTTTTGATTGTCAGAATATTTTAACTTGCTTGCGAGCTCTGTTATTCAGAAGAGCTTTGTGCCCAACACACACCACCAGTGGTGTAGTGAAGATCAGGCTTACTGACCTCATGTTTTCATTGGTCATGCTTTCTTCTGTGCTCCGGTTGTTTTCTATTTTTTCTTTATTATTCTTTTCTCCTTCAACATTTTTAAACCTTAACGTAATAATATAAAGAATAATAGTAGCAGTATGGCAATGAAAAGAGAAAATGTGGGTCCAGCTGTGAAAAGAAACGTCGGGAAAGTGATAACATTAACGCATTTATTTTGAAACACAAAATAGACAGTTGGTTCGATGTTTAATTAAAATGTTTTATGGTTATATATAGAAACACCAAAAATTATTCTTAGTTTGCTTCTTTCTTTCGTTCCCAGTAAAGGGAGTGTCGTGGCAGAGTTTCAGTTGATGTTCAGCAAAAACGTGGCCCCTGAACAAGCATTTTCCCATCTCAAGAACCAAATAAGTGATGGAAATCTTGGTGACCTTCGGGTTGACCCTTCGTCTCTGGAACAGGTGACACGTGTAACTGAAGGTAATTTTCTTTCATCATTGCAAGCCATAGTTAAAAACCTGAAATTAGCCGAGGATCAGAGTTCAATATGATGTTTTTCTTTTCTTGCTTGTCCAAAAAGACAAGAAAGGGGAATCATGTTATTTTTATTTATTTATTTATTTATTTATTTATTTATTTATTTATTATTATTATTATTATTATTATTATTATTATTATTATTATTATTATTATTATTATTATTATTTTTATAATGTCACTTGTGAAGTAAACAGGTGAATGAAAATATAACGATATGAACAAGAACATTGCAACTGCTTGATAAGCAAACACTCCTGGAATTGGAAGAAGAAAATGTAATAATTAGAATCCTAAAGACGTTAGTGTTCATTTCCTTTCCTGTGCCCTATATGATGTTATAATCTTTTTGGATTCTTTGAAAAATGAACAAAAAATATCTTTTTTCTCTCAATAGGTCAGGCACACAGCAGCCTGTTGAATAGACTTCTTGACGCACTGTTTCCGAAACTTTCTTGAACTCTCTTTAATACTTGTGTCATTTAGCCGTGCGCCAAGGAGCCTTCAAGGAACCTACAACCTTCTAAAATGCATTTTCAATAATATTACATGAGCTTGTGCTATTTAACGACAGTTACGAAAGACATGACTCAGCATTCTAAAAGGTTCTGGACTAATTCCATGGACTGTGCTAGAATGTTAAATAGAATGTTCGAGAACGTTCTGCGAAATAGAGACAATTTTCGTAACAGTCATAAAAAGATAAATGCCGGGACAAAATGAAAACAACGTACTAATCTGCTCTAAATTCGTTTGTATAGAGCCAACCAAGGAACCGAAAGAATTGAAAATGAAATATGCCATCATCATCGGTGCTACCTTTGGCGGAGTCTTTGTCCTGGCACTTGCCGCTATCTGCCTGGTGCGCTTCAAAAAGAAGAAGAAAACTTCAGGTCGAAAAAGGCCTGGTTCAGGGGTCATGCCCTATGAAGGAGTGTTTCCAACTCCCGAAAAGTATGAGTTGCAAAATACCAAGTCAATGGAAAACATTCTTTACTTCGAGGGGGTGGGCGCATGGACTAAGAGTAATGGAGGAAAATCAAATGAAGCGTTTGATTAACATGATTGCTTACACGGGCTTTCCTAGCTATCAAAAGGCGGACGACTTTACTATAAAGGAATGTAGTAAAGGATTAACCTAGTTGAGGGAATTTTTAATTAAACGGTCGATATATTTAACGGGGTTGCAGACTCTACACCAACTACCAAACGTTGGTCTTCTTCAGTAGTTAAAGACTGTTCATTAGGACTGTTAACATTTTACAGCTTCTTTTAATAATGCAACTAATTAGGGAAGGCTACCAATAGTCTTCTTATGTTCGATTAGTTTTATTATGGGATAAAATCGCAACGGATAAAATTGGGAAAAAACGAAAAAAGAAAGAAAAAAGAAAATTAAAGCTCTATACGTTTGCTGTGCTACACTGAGTGGAATCGCGTTCTCCCAAGCTTTTAGTTTTGATATTTTTACAAGTCTAAGTATACAGCTTTATGGGTATTTTTTAGAAAAAATAAAGCTTAGTTAGATACTAGCTAATGCTACAAAATGTAGAAGTTTTTATGTTGACATTTTTACAAGCCTATGCCTACAGTTCTTGGCATTTTTGTTTTTGTTTGCAAAAATTAAGCTTAATTATTTAGATGCTGATGCTACAAGACGTATATTCTCTTGAAGTATAACACAAGAGAACAGTTTTGGAAGCAAACCGTTTTGCTTTCCATTAAGTTTTCTATTCGTTTCACTCGCTTGGATATTGTATTTACATTAACTAAGTCATCCGTCTTCTGTAGATTGCTTTTTGTGGCTGAATAAAAATGTGTTTCGACGACGATTTTTGTCTTTTTGTTTTGTAGCCAACAGTACCAGGATTATTAATACTATTTATTTTTCTCGGATGGAAAGTGTTCACGTAGGAGTTGCCATAAATTTAACCGTCGGTGATTTCGACGATGTGTGAATGAATAGAGACGATTCATTCCTCATAACGTCACAGCGCACCCACACAAACGATGTGACCAAAAAATGTTACATGTAAGGGGTGACTATTACTTAAACTTTAAACATAAGGTGGCAATTTGGCAAACATGGAAGGACACGGTTCGCCAAATATCGTAGACAAAATGCAAAAATTTAATTGAGGTTTTCTCATTTCTTCCTTCTCTACCCATTTTGCCAGTATGGTATGATGTTTAGTTTAAGTCTGAATGTACCTTCGATGATAATCCGAAAAACGTTTACTTTATTGCTCACAACAGGAAACACTTATGCAATTAATGTGTGATGTTTTCTCGGCAACCCCCCAGTCCCTAAACAGACCTACTGCGTCAGTAAGACAGGTAATGACAAAGAGAAAAAAACAAAAACGTCATCTGTATCTACTTTTGCAGAACGAGGCTCGTGGGTTCAAATCACATCTGGAGCTCGGTTTTTTTTTTCCGTGCATAAGGTTTGATGCAAAAACTTATCATGTTGTTTATTATTAGTCTTTATTAATCGTACACTACGTTACTTCCCGCGTTTAAACAACAACTTTGTGCAAGGTTACTTTTGTTTTCTCTCCCCAGGGAAATGATTCGTTGGTGAGGCTATTTATTCTCGTTTGACCACTCTTCAAGGCTCACGACATATCTGAAATACGAGCGTAAACACGACTATAAAATTAGCGTAAGGATAAATGTAACGCGAAAATAACTTCTTACATCATGGTCGAGAGTCAATGTTGCGTTTAAAGCTTCGTCTATAAAAAAAAGGCTAAACGTAACGGTAAATTGCACTTAAAGCCTTAATTGGAATTTGAAAATGATATTTACATATAGAGAACAATTCGAAACAAAACCTCACATTCCCCCTTGACACCTTTTAAGGACTTTAAAGCGCTATGGACAGATCTTTTAAATACAAATAACTAATAAAATGGAGTGTTAACATAAGGATGAAGGTAACAAGGAAATAACTCTCTGATCCTTGTCAGCTTGAGTTGTTTTCTTAATAATTGATATCAATATCGGTAGGCCCGTTTATTCGTGATTTTGGTCACCGTCTAACTAACCTGAGTGAGTTGGTTTAAATGATTGGCCCAACATTTTAATGATGTCGTAATAACTGAATGGCAAAAATTTGATCAAAATTTTCGTTCTCTACCGGCGTAGTACTATTAACTGATCTTGATACTTTGAATAGCTTTAAGATAAATGGCCATGCTATGAAATTTCACTCGGTGGCCCCAAGCAAGAAAGACCGGTTCCGCAAGAAAAGGATGAAAAATGTCGATTTCTTGCGGTAAAAATATATACTCTGTTCGCTAAATCAGGTAATGCTAATAAAAAGAATTGGTTTCGGCGATACCAGGGAAAATAAATTAGCTCAGTAGGCCTATACCTACATTTTCCTTTGTAAACAACACCTTTACGCAAGGGTGACTTTTTCCCACGGAAGGAAATATTAATAAAGCAACGCACAATTTACCTTTGATCTCATATCAGCAGTATGGACGTTTCTCGATTACAAACTTACGATATGAACATACGGATAAACGTGACAAGGAAATAACTTCATTTCTCAGCCTCGTAAACTCTCAGGCTTCTCTAAGTCCGTCACCTAACGAAAAAAAAAAACAGATTATGACAACTTTGTGGTCTCAAAACGGAATAATCTAGATCCTGGTGCGTCCTCAATAAACGTATGTTAAGAATGATAGTAAATTCTGCTCCACGTTACTTACAGTAGACGCCGCCTGCGTCCTTTTTATGCGCGTGGTTGTGTCATAAATCGAAACCGTATATTTACACTGTCGAATTCTTCAACTGCGGAAAACGATTTCCTTTACGACAATTGTTTTTGTGTGTACAGGAAAATTGAGATGAGTCAATTACAACTTGATGACATGTATAAGTCGGCCCTTGAGTCCGTACATCTCTGGTCTACTTTCAGTACAAGAACATTTCTGTGACATTTTGTGTCGGATAAACATATTACTTACACGTCGCCGGAAACGTACTTGAAGAATCCCGGGGCGCCCCCAGATTACTAGACTGCAAGCAGTCCCTTTCTGGTCAGTCGAGAGGGTTCGCTCACAGCGCAGCGAGACTGGAGCGAGGAGAAATAGACGAGTGTAGCGTTGCAGTTTGGTCTTCGTGGCAGATATGTCTTCTCACCTTGTAACCAATAATGAACGTTCTTCTTTCCACCAATGAAACTGCGTTGTGATCGTGTCCTCTGTGATTATTTTGACAAGGGAGGGGATCAACTTGGTCGACTTTCGCCGGCGATAAGCATTAAGAAGTCGCCATTTTGAACTAAACACGAACTGAACTGAACCATCGCGAGATGACTCGTGAATTGCAGGTAAGCAGCCTTTGTATTATTTTCGTGCAGTGTTTTGCAGGACTTTTCTTTGTACTGTAAACTACATTCGATGCCAGTTGAAACCCGGATGGCTGACGCAAAGCTGTCGTCCTTTTGCTAGATGTGCTAGTTTTAATTTCGAGATCTGTGCAATGTTTCTGTGGAGAACACTTTATTACCTGATGCACGTTTTCCTGGTTTTACAAGTATCATAAGTTCGACTTCAGCTCGAGAACAATAAAAACTTGCTGATTGACCATGCCCCTGGGCAGGATGAAAGTCATCTCACCATGCATGATAAACTTTATCTGACCCAAAATTATTTCCATCTTGTCCTTGCTGGAAACCACGTACCCTGCTGGCAGAGCTTTTCTTAACTCCACAGGAAGAAAGAAAGGCTCTCCAGAAATTGTGTTTTATGGAGTATGCTCATATTTGCTTCGATATACTGTAGTTTCAAATTCAGGGTGTCTGAAAAACTCAGACCTCAGATCCTGGAAAAGCTCAGACCCCCTTAAAGATCATTTTGGGACTTAGCGTCCTGTCACAACATTGATGATCAACCAAAAGCTAAATTTTACAAATACAAAATGTTAATTGTTAAGACTGGTGATAGCTGATCATTCACCGAAGTGGAGGTGAATAGTGGTGGATATTTACCCAGCCGCAAAGCGGTGAGGTAAATATCCATCACTTTCACCGACACTGAGGTGAATAATTGTTTTAGTAAGCAAGCTGAATAACCAGTGGACCACAAAATTATTTTATTTCTGACAATATTTATTCAGATAATACTGACAAAATGGTATGAAATTTAAAAAATCTTGCACACCACGCGGTAAGCAATTTCTCATGCAGTAGAAAGTTCTGTCTCGCTTCCTTGCAGACAAATAAAACTTTTGGAGACACTTGTTTAGTTCCTACAGTTGTTGCCATTTATGTATTTTTTTAACAGCCACCTTGTTTATTGAGTAACCATGGCGAAACGGGTAGTACTTGGCTAATGACCTCCAAACTAGCCAATCAGTACATGCGAGAAGTACTATTCACTTGTGTGGTATATACTAATTTTATCGGTTGGGGGTGATCTACCGCACCGCTATCGTAAATTCAATTCGATGGTATTTAGGCATTTTAAAACTTTTCTTTAGTGCTGAGTTAGGTGACACACAGCCAGATTTTATTATTAACAGGACCTAGCACCACTGTGACCTTGAAAATTATGCTATTAGTGTTTTTTGTTTCTAAACTAGTTGTTGTCACCAAAGGATTATTTTCAACTTGTGTTAAATATTTATGGCTTTCAAGCCTTTTACTGAAGTGTTTGTTTGCCTTGTTTGATGGCTAATTGTGCATTTTAGGAGTATCTGGTCACTGCAGCCTGATATTGTTATGGCAAAATGTTTGTAACCAGTATCTGTTTCTGAGACACCCTTCAAATTCAGGCCAAGTCCAATGGCTTCAAATTAGTGTTTACCCAACAACAGCAACAAGCTTCCCCTAAATGGAAAATTTCGGAATTCAGATATCAGTAACTGCTTCCATCTCGATACCACTGAGGCCTTCAATTTTCACTGTTGAGTACAGGTACACGCAAGTCATTTGAATTGTTGTGTGAATCATTTTGAAAGGCATTTCCTCACCAGAACTATGCACTTCTTTCAAAACTTATGGAAAAGCTGTAATTTAGGAACACAAAGAATCAGTCAATTGAAGGGCTGGGAGCATAACGGACCTATGTCAAATTTCAGCCCGTTTTTCGATTTTGCTTGGATTTGTCCGAATTTTTGCATGTGAACTTCAATTCGATTGAAAAACATTGTCCAGTGTTTTTTCCCGCCGATTTGTGTTTCGTATTGGGAATAGTTACCATCTTCTAAAGAAAAATCGATAACATGATAGTCAATATGGATGACCAAAAGGACAATGCATCGAGTATTAATATTTGTATTAAATATAAACTTGTGGTCTTTGAACCATGGGACACGAAAGCGGTCTTTCTCGCGGGAGAAACGAAAAGAATTCTGTTATGCTTTTATTTCATTCTGTTACAAACTACTACATGCGTGACAGGAATGTAAGAAACGCACAACAGATACAATACGTCATCAAAATGTCAGCACATTTCTTGGCCACAGTTCTCACCACTAAAAAGTCATTTTTATATGTTCGCTGGCAATGTATTACCTTTAGCAGCACATAAATGCTTTGTTTATCGTTTGATCACCATGTTGAAATGCTTTCCTAAATGTGTTTCACAGAGAAAATCTTTTTTTGAACAGTTCTCACCCCATTACGTAAAAATAATTAAAAATGCTATTGATTTCTTTATTGCGACATGGGTGAGAACTGTTGCCAAAGTACTAAGATGCACTTTTGCTGTGATCAAAAGGGGTAGAATAGAAGGGCAACAAATTGGTTTTTCATTGAGAGAAAACTTATCTCGAAACAAGCCATTTCCTTCCCTGCAACACGATTTGAATAAGCAAGAACTGAGGGCGAGAACTGTTACGCATTGAAAGAAAACTAAGTTCGATGTCACGCACTGCGTGACTTACGGCTTTACTGGCTTTCAAGAGAGCGGTCTTTGTATGAAGTGCAATTATTTTCCCTAAGCCACTAGTTGGTTCTATCGCCTCGAAGGGAAAACACAAAATTGGAGCTAGCATTTTGGTGAAATCACGCTAAAGCTATTTGCGCCACACTTAACCTACAGCTAAAAAGTAACTTTCTTGACTTCGTTAATGCACAAAGCAAAAATATGCACCATACGACTTGGCTGACCGCAAGCCGTAACTTACTTTACGATGTTTCCGCTTCCCAAATAGGCACGGTCACCTTACAACAAGAACGCGCGGTCCGAGTCCTCTTAACCGACGAGTACGACGTGGACAACATCTCTAACAACATTACCCTTCCAAGCTCGTTCACTGGTAAACAAGCAAACCACCACATCCCCCCCCCCCCCCCCCCAACTCAGTGTTGTTTTCTAGGTCACGAACAGTCTCCTGGCAAGCATCACCTTCCAAATCAACATTGCATAAGGGGGAGGGGGGGAGGGAGAAGTAACTGTGGTAGAATTACGAAGAGAGAAACAGTAAGTGAGTGGTTTTTCCATCTGTTTTCAGTTGTCATTGCATAGGGGGAGGGGGTGGGAGAGAGAAGTAAAGTTCTGTGGTAGAATTAACAAGAGAGAAATCGTAAGCAAGTGGTTTTTGCGCTGTTCGTGTTTAGTTTTCTCAAGGAGTTTTGTGCACGATTGTAAAACCGCGAAATGTTTTTTAAACCCGAGAGAGCAAAAATTCGGACAAATCCGAGCGAAATCGAAAACCAGGCTAAAATTCGACATAAGTCGGTTATGCTCTCAGCCCTTCTATTGTTTTTCAAAGGCAGAATGATTATTTGAAATAAATGTGATGGTATCTTTCAAGCCTAGTGAATGAATGAGAAATTGATGTATTATTCTAGAAAGTGACACAGGCATGCTCAGAAAAAAGAAATCCAAGTGCTCCGATCAGGAGTCGAACCTAAGACCGATTACTTCCGATTACTAGTTCAGATGCTCTACCACTGAGCTGTAGGAGACTCGTGGGAGCTTAGGCCAATATACCACACGTTCAACATTCAAATCCTAGCAGTATGAAGGATATTTGCCCCATGAACCTAGTTTCATGGCCTTTGCTCCTATGAGTCTCCTGTAGCTCAGTGGTAGAGCATCTGAACTAGTAATCGGAAGGTCTTAGGCTCAACTCCTGATAGGAGCACTCAGATTTCTTTTTTCCGAGTGTGCCTGTGTCACTTTCGAGAATAATACATCATAAGTCAGTTATCAAAGAATGATTTCTTTGCTTTTAACTCTGACTTTTAATTCCATGTTTAAGCTGTCAAGTATTCCTCAAAGTGTGTTTGCTTTAGCATTCTAAAAGTGGAGGTGTGTGATGAAGTCTTATTAAGCATAGATTCAAAACATTACTCCATCGAGGCTCTCAAGCTTATAAGAAATTGTTTTGCCTTGGTGCAGTGGGCTCATTTTTGGCTTTCAGTTTTTAATTTATTTTAAAAATGATATGTGCACTATCAAAACCGGTCTAATGACTGAAAACCAGAGTGACTAGGCCAAAAGTTTGGACGTAATAGAGACCTCAAAGGCTTGACATGATTTCTGCAGTCTGAAAACGTGTCACAGTTCATGCCAACTGTCCTTACACTGTTAAACACGGGTGAAATAATTCTGGGATGAGCTAATCTGAGAGCAAAACCATGTAAACAACATCATGGAAATGACTGGACACCAAGCTGAACTTGTCCCAGAATGAGAAGTGATCCATGTAAACAGGCTGTTAGTCTACTTGGCAGCCATTGTTCTGGAGATGTACTGTGCAGTGATCTCAATAACAACTTTTGTAGTACTAATAAAATTTAAGATTCTGTACTCTTAAGTAATAAAAATCATAAAATTTGGGAACAATCTATTTAGACCAACCAAACTTCATTAGCCCTGTTGAAAGAACAAATATGTTCCCAAAGTGTACAATAAAATAATAATTGTTGCCTTCAGCAAAGAGATTTGTGTTGCATAAGTTTCTTGTGCAAGAAAGCAGCACTTCCTAACAACAACCCATGCATTTCAAGGTGACTGGGTAAAATTGTAAGAACACTGACTGTGCTGTGATGGCAATTTTTGTCAATGATCCTGATCACAATGAAAAGCAATGGAGGTCACTCAATACACTTGTACTGTAAAAATTTGAATTTATTATAGCCCGCAAAATCTTCAGTAGAATGAGTGCTAGAGGTGCTTTATTTTTTAAGGCCAATTTAGACAGTACAGCTTTTGCTTATGACTGTTGCATGCAATTTCATTTTTGTGCGCTGCTCACGTCATGAAAAAAATTGTACACAACTCTCGTCATTCAACATGCCCATTGCCTACAACTATGACTGTCATACATATAGGATTTTAAAAAATGTTTCACAATCCTACAATATTTTATATGTCATGTACAACAAGTTGTAAGTTTGATTTACATGAAACATGAGTCAAGAATTTTTAATGAGTCCAGAGATTTTTGTAGCCTCCCACGCAGTCGTTTTTAGGGGACTTGTATTACAAGGTAATACGAGTCCCCTAAAAACGACTGTGTGGGAGGCTAGAGATTTTTGAGGCTATCTGTAAAATCAAAGTCAACGAAAAGTTTTACTTATTCACTAAAGATTTTCTGTGAAAAAAAACCGGATACTTTTTTTTCCAGATAGAACATCATGAATTCTTTAAACAAGAAACTGAACTTCAGGAGACAGGGTATATGTAGCTAGGGTAATGTAAATTGTCTGACTGGTAAAAAAGAGCTAGACCAATATCAAATAACTTCAAACCCCAACCCTAGATCAAATAATGATACTCCCTTGGGTTGGGCTAATAAACTTTATCTTTACAGGGTGGCCCAGTCAGCAGCAAGGCTGGTATCCATAGGGGCCCTGTAAGTTTGTGGATATTAATTGACCTAGTGATAGACTAAATACATGTATTTTTGGTAAACTTATTATCAGAAGATTGGCCAGAAGACAACCTTGGGTGGTCACCTTTTTTAGATAAAATGCTGTGCAACTGTATAATATTGGGAAGAATGCCAATAACACAAACCAACACTGGAATTATTAACCCTTAATATCAAAGAACAAATTCTCCTACCTTTTTCCCATACTTTTCCTATAAAAGTACTTGGGAGACGTCATTAAAATATCAAGAAATTTCATTTTGGGTTATCATATCCTTAATTCTCATGACCTCAGGGGTGGAATAAGCATTGATATTACTAGGGGAAATTTGAAACTGATCACTATTAATACAATACAAGTCAGAATAATAATATTATTCTTGTGTGTTTATTATGTATACCAAATAGGTTTTTAGCTATGTTTTTTAAAAATGTTTTCATGCTATGATCTTCAGAGTTAATAACTTACATATTCCTTTATAAATTATTTTTCAGCTAGGTCACTCACTTTTCTAAAGTTCTCCACTTCCAAGTGTACTAAAGTTTCTATCTTTTATACATGCATTGACCAGTTCTCTTTTTATGGTCAGTCTCAACTTTTAGTGAACTGTGCATGTGCTGCATGAAACTGTCCTACTCTTGAACAGCAAAGACAAATATCATGTTAAACAGCTTGGGATTTATGCAACCTGAATTTCTCTGTATACTGAGCAAATCAAAGTTTTCACCTACATCTAGACCGAGAATGCTGTATTATTCGGTGAGTGAAACAGGCATACTCGGAAAAGGAAATCATGTAGACTGTTTTACAATAAAAAAAAAGGAAATAACTTTATAATCTACAAGAGGCAAAATAAAAGACTGCAGGGTTTGTTTTCCTTAGGCCATTTGGTGCACTTTGTCTGCTTTGTCAAGTCAAGAATTCAATCATTGTTGATGAAAAATAACCTGTCTATTCAGCTAGGCCACTCTGAAATAATAATAACCAATCTTAATCATCATCATCATTATCATCTTCTTATCATGGTAACAATTAAGTTTCTTGATATTTCTGATTTTATGTAGATTAAGGGCAGATGGATGACATTGGGATCAAGAATTAGCTGGACAGGTAAGTTCAAACATGGAAGCTACTTAAGACAAAGTAGTCAGATCAAATAAACAGTAGTTGTAAGTGTTCGGCAGTAGCTCCTATCTAACCAAACTATTGTAAATGCATTATAGACAATACACTACCTTACAGAAAGCAGTAAGTTAATTATGAAAAGTCAATCCATTTTAAAGGGGCTATATCATGGGGATTTTTATGTGTTTTGATCAAGAATTGTGCTGCAACTGAGTCTAAGTACCTATTCCTGTTTATGAAATGCCCCCAGAAACACCAATAAAAAGAAGATGTCAAGTTTTCAATTTTTAGCAATTTTTCAAAGACACAAGAGGACTTGAAAAAGTTGGCCGTTTTTTTCAAGTTACAACCCACTTCTATCTTCGCCATCTGTAGCCAGACTTGTAATTACGTGTAATCACAGTGTACACTATAGTGTTGTAACTTTTAACAAAACTGCAACCTTCATTTTTGGGCTTGCATATGTGAAAGTGCATCTAGGTACTTCAATGAAAGTGTTACTTAAAGTAACTGACATTGTCCTCCAACCATTTTCTTAGCAACATAGATCATTCAATGCCTTGTGACATCACACCTGGGTATACATAACCTTGGCTAAAACGGCAACGCAACTGTACTAACAGAAATTGTCATTGTCAGATTCACGCTTGGTCAATACTTACCAGCCGTTACCCTTGCTGAAGGGAATGTTAGACAAAATAGACATTACCTCGCTCCGAAGACCGTTTTCCACTTTAGGGACTAATACACAAACTCTAATTTTCACCATCCCTCCAATAACTGCCACGTGGGCTACAAACGTACTTTTCCTAACTCAATACTGGTTGAAAACTTATCTGTGTGCGTAGTGAGGATATTTTTTGATTAATTTATTTTGCTTTTCTGAAATAGATTGACAGAAACATGACTGGAGTTATAATTGGATGAAGCACCGCAGATGATACATAAGAAGACTAAGAAGCAGATTATGAGGACATGATGAAAATAATGGAACTTTGTGCAAAAAAGTTTGTTGAATTAAAGAAACTCACATTGAACGGCCAGCATCAAGTTGAAGTCAATGTATTGTACCATTCTGAGAGAATCGCTGCTTGTAAACCATTTACACTTTTAAACTTTAAGCGATTCGTTAATTCTTTCAGTTGATCCTTTCGCCCGTACCAAGAGAGCCATTTTTTTTACGAGATTTTAAAACAAACAAACAAATAAACACATCAAAATTGAATGAAGTCTTAGCTTTGGAATAAATTTGCTTTAAACGTAAGAAGTCGCCATCTATATCCATACACTTATTTATAGCTTGTTTTGCAGCGCTTGGTGCACTGATAAATGTTGCAAATGTCATAGATAGCAGAATAAAACAGAGAGTTGAAAGGTTTTGGAGATAGACAGTCATATCATGTCTAGGAGGGGCTCAAGATTTTGAGCTATTGATGAGTCAGGGAACATGAAAAGATCATCTCACTGGCACAAATTCTTGAGGGATCTCACCAGCCATCGACCATATGTTATTTGTCCCATTGAATTAGCTGAACAGTAGATTTGCAAAAGGAAAAATATTGGCTTGCGGAAAGAACTATTTATGAAGGCTCTTAGTAGTTTTCCATTCTTGCTCGTAATGCTAACGAAAATCAGCGGCCGGTTTTGCTTTGATGAGGCCTCCTTAACCCGCTAAACGTTCGAGTAATAAGTTGTAAAATTCGATTGAGGTACGATTTTCCTTTCTATCTGTGAATATATTAACTTTCATGATGTTCCAGCTGGCTTCAATGCTGAACACACTTTTTCATTAATTGAAGAGAGGAAAGACTTCTAGTGATCATCATAAGCAACCCTATTGACCAACGCTGTTGGTAGACACCGGCGCGCGGACAAAACTTTGTAAGGGGCGCTGAACGCAATTTAATGGAACTTGTTAGTCGTTTGTGAACAGAGACGGTTTTAGAATTTTTGTTGCCCAAATATATCTTGGCTACCAGAATTCAGTGCTGTCTATAACACAGAGGATTTGTAGTACCATTTTCTCTGCGTTTTACTAGACAAGTTGTGGCTTGTACAATGTGCTAAGGGTTCCGCCTAGAAGCCACAGTATTCCGAGTGATCAGAGAGTGAAGGAGGGGGAGGAAAAGTTAACGTGTGGGGAAAAGTATGACTAGGGGAAAAAGGGGAGAGCGTGTACACCTTCACTCATTTATGGCGTAAACTACTGGGCCCTTTCATTTGTCATTCGAGTCCTTTTGCTTTTCGATATTGTTTTGATTCACGAAGTTGAGGTTTTTTGGATGATGTAAATAGCCCATCTTGTTTTTATTTTCCCGGGGCTTTCAGCGCCCAGGTATTACGACGGCTTTGATCCTAAGAAACTGGATCTCCCTGATTGGTTAAGCTCAGTGTCATTCTTCACGCGTTGAGTGAGGCTATTTCACCAGTAAATACGTGATTTTCGATCATTTGATTACAAGGTATGGCAAATCATCATGAGAACTTAATTCGTGCTCCGATAGTAGACCATTTTTCCCGACAAAGTATAATCATTTACGACTGGGAAGCAGCAGCAAATACAAAACGTATAAACAAATAACAGGATGATATCTGTACTGATGAAGGGCCTATCGCACATTGTTAAGAAGTCAATCAGATAACAACAGATTGCTGTTCTGATGAGAACCAAATTACCAAAAAGTACGTCATCGTAAAACAACTTTGCTCGAGGGTCAAAGAAATCGGCCGGTGCTGTAGAAGAGCCTGTTATTTTCACTCCCCTTCACCTCCCTCCAAAATAAAAAAATAAAACTTGCGCTGGGTGGCAGTGATTTATCTGATTTGAAATCACTTGAAAAACTGGATTATAATGGATAAAAAAAAATGAAATAATTGACTGATAGTTCATCGTGCTGCCAGTTGCTGAGCTCCTTTCTCAGTGCGGTTTCAAGTGTTCCGAATTACTCTGTCTGAATTGGACTCACTAGGTGCCACAAAGCAACGCACTGTCAACTTAACTTTTCAACTTTATTTATTGCCCAAAATCACTGACAGGTATCGTTACATTAGTATTTCTTAACCCTTTAAGCCCCAAGGGAAATGCCAAATTTTTCTAAATCGGTAACTATAAACCAGGAGACCACATGTGATATACCATTTGAAAGGTGTTTTCTGGGGTATGCTATAAATCACACCAAAAGAAATGGAGGAGGTCACAGATTGAATTGACAAGTGCCCAAAATGAAAAGATAAAAATGTTTAAAATTTTCCTTTTCCTTGTACAGATTGGGTATGTCCCTAAACTGTAGCTTAATTTGCAGCTCTCAGTGCATTGGTTGTTGTCAGATATTAACTTGGCCTAAAAAGTGCAAAGATAAAAAGTTCCAAAAGTTGCAGGGGTGGTAAATCAAGTCTTGTATAGGAGTGGGGCATGATATTATGCCTTCCATATGCAGATCTTTCCAAGATCTTTTAGTTGTGTAAATTTCACACAAATTGACTGAATATTGAGCATGTAATTGCATCTTGTGCCATATGGCACTATCGGGGCTTAAAGGGTTAACAAAAGTCATGATATTGAGCTGGAAAGCTCACAAGCCTTTCTAGGCTTATCCGCGGAGGCCACAAAGCGCTCTGTGGCACCTTCTTTAGTCCACAAAGCGCTCTCTGGTGATAAAATTGGAAAAATCATATAATGTTCACAAGATCGTGTGATATGCTTGTAGGTGTCAAGGAAACACCCAGTTTTCATTGTTGAATGCCCTAAAACTGACCACAAAGCACTTTATGGCTTCACATACAAAACCACAAAGCGCACTGTGGTAATTGTCAGATAAAACATCACAAAGCGCTTTATGACTTTCGTATAAAACGACTTAAAAAAACGCTCTCAGTGAAGACAAAAAGACATAAATCTGCAAATTCCGCTACTTAGTTTTAAAGTAACAGAAGTAAGGCGACGGTAGATTAAAAACATGAGACAGACGTGAGTACTGAGATTTGTGTCGCGCTTCTCCTTTGGGCTCCCTGAGTGTTTGTTTGCGACAAATAAATGGTACTGAAAACCGGACAACTGATGTCCCAAAAATGTATATAGACTGAGGACACAAGTGAACAATTGAAACGGTACTTTTGTAATAAAACTTCAGAACGTTGCCGAACATATTGCGCTCTAAGTCACAGCAATTTTGCTTTTTAATTTGGGTGCACTATAGGTTTCTAGAAAAAATTGGAATGCTATGATACGAAGATCAAGGAGAATCGTTGAGTTTGAAGCTCTCCCGTTTGTCGGGAAAGAAGCGTTCTCCTTCTTATGACCTCTTGTCGGTTAGATCGTAAGCTCAATGTTAGCATTTCCTTCTCTGATTTATCCTCTTATTTACGAGGATAGTATGAACAAGACTTTAGAGGCTTATGGAAACTGAACACCAACGCACATACTGTTGCTTTCGATTTTTAAACGAAGTCGATCGATGTAAGCCGCTCAGTTACGTCGCTTTCAAATCAAGTCAAATATGTTTGCCACTTACCCTCACCCCGTCGAATAACCAATTTTGCTCGAAGACCGAACTGCAACGGAGTCTCTTTACCAGTCTTAATTCGCGTGGACCAAGATAGATCGCATTATGTGATTGGCCCATCATATCACATGACGTCAGAGGACATGTCTGCAACGGAGGACAACTGCAATGGTACAGACGAGAAGAGACTCTCCCCAAGCCCCCCTCCGCTCGTTCGCTCCAGTTTTTTGCGTGACCTCTCGATCATCCAGAAAGGGACTGCTTGCAGTCTACCAGATTGCGGCGGCAAAAAACCTTAGAAGATTCTTCTAACATTTGGTATGGGGTACTTACAGTTGGCCCTCGCTGTGTCCCCTGAAGCTATTACATTTTGTAAAGGCTTTAATATTGTTACTTTGAACTACTATTTCTCATTCGCAAATTGCAAATCTACTTGGCAATAATTTTAAACAATTACCGGTAAGAGCTGAAAAAAATTAATCCTTATTTTTAAAAGTCGGCTAATGTTAAAACAATGATCTCACTTTGGTTTTTACTTGTTTGTAGGTTTGTTTGTTCGTGGAAATAAGGTCATTATTTCCAAACGGCTGCCATCTTGGATGCAACGGACATAAACTGTTGCAAATAATTGTCCCTAAAAAATCACAAAATATGGAGGCGACTCATTACTGATTGGGTTAAAGGGCTGACTTACGCGAGTTTGTTATAACTCTCGAAAATCATTTCCGGCCTGATAATCAACAATTTTACAATAACGGGTTGTTTCACCTAAGTGGTGAGATAAAATGGGAAAAAACCTTAGTGTAATCACTGTGGTTTGTTACCAAGCAAACGATAGCCTGTGAACAGGCTCCCGTAGCCGGATAGGGTGAAGAAAACGGCGAAGGAAAAGGCCGCGAGCGAAGCGAGCCGAGTGAAGCTGGCACACAGTTTCTCCCCAGCTCGCTTCGCTCGCGGTGTTTTCTTTCGTCCTATCCACTACCGTAGCCTGTTCACAGGCTAAGCAAACGACGGTTCGACACGATGTGGGTTTGTTCAGTGTTCTGGCGGTACAGTATCGTACGTAGGTAATTTTTGGTCATTACTTGTAATAAGGTTAACCCCAATTTTCGAAGTATTTAACCTCGGTAGACTCATGAAAACCACTAACCAGCGGTTTGGTTCTACTTGAAGTGACTGTAACTTTTGCTTGAGGGAAGCAATGCATTTTGTACGTACGAAATTGAGTATAGTGTGAGTTGATAGCTAAAGAGACAAACTCTCGCATATGTTAAGGCCTGGCATTATTTTCCTCTAGAATGATTTCTGGAAAAAATGTTTTCATGAGAGTATTAATCTCTTTTGCTTCAATTGATTATACAAATTCGATCGCTTGACATGTAACGTGATCAAAATTGTAATAATCACCGGCGATGTGCCAATGAATTTTAATCTACTATCGAGTTAACGTATGAAGCCTTAAATGCGTCTGGAAAGGGTTTTACCTTAAAATATAGATTTATTTCTTATAAAAGCTTGAATTTTAATTACCGAAATGACCTTCTCCCCAAAAACGTTTCCTCCGACATAAATTACAGTCATTTCTCCACAAGTGTAGGGCTTCAAAGACTTCAAAAGTTGAATCTGTAGATTTAAGCTGTTCCCTTATCTCAACAATCATCAGATGTCAGTCAGCAGGGGCACCCAACGGATCGTTTCGGTAGATCATCTGTTCGGAAGGCCTTTAATCCCCTATAATTTTTTAAAGGGAATTTTCACAACGAACTTTCGTGATATGGGAAGTTAAAGGCCTAGTGTTTTCGGATTGATAAAAATGTTGTTTCGGGTACCGAAAAAAGGTCAGCTAAGATTTTCGGAAAGGAAATAAGACCTGAGGTTTTAGGGAAATGGACAAGAATGCCCTAGTAATTTCGAAAAGATTCAAGTTCCCCTAGAGTGACCGAACAGATAAAGATATTATAGCGCTGCCTAAAATAAACCTATAGAGCTTTAAAGGCACACCAGATAGCCTAAAATAGCGTTTCAAAGGATCCGAGAGAGAACTGTCGTTGGGTGCCCCTGAGTCAGCGCCGATGTTTTATGATTAAGGCTATCCAGGACTTATCACACCTTTGCGTCTCATAAGAAACACCGTTATAGATTTTGGACAAAGGTGCCTCCCTTAATTCGTGCACAATTTCAGTCCGAGAGGAACGGACGATGAAATCCGGTTGTCAGTTCGATTCCAGCCAACTAAAGGTCAAAGATGTTTACTTTGCCTTCTACGGTCTCTCATTTCCTTGCTAGAGTTAACACTCAGTGGGAATTCAATTGAGTTCATATAGCACTTTTTAAAAACGTCATTTTCTTTTCAGGCTACCGATTTGTCAGTCGAACAATGTTTGAGTTATCTGAGTGTTCGCAGCGGGAAAACGAGCGAACCAGGCATTGTTTTGATATTTTCACTGAGTGACGGGGAAATAAATAACTAATACTTGAGGAAATCGCATTGCAAAGGTAATAAAAAATCGCTCTATCATGATTGACATGTTTTGGAAATTCAATCTACAAGGAAAAAAATTCGCCCCCTAATCAAAATAAAATATCCGGTGAATTGAAATTAACGTGAGATTTTCTTTTTCAAACAAGGAAATGAGAGGAAACGTTTCATTTGTTTTGTTGGCCAAGAATTAATGACAAAGCTGAGATGTAGCCTTTAACTTTCATAAGATCTAGTTTTAAAGACTAGCCGTGGTCCACTTTTTTTTAGTTTTTAGCTGTTACCCTAAAATTTCTCCCTTAGATATTTTTAATCACAATTTTATACGTTTTGTCGAAGACACATATTCAGTGTTATCAATTTGGCTGTTAACGAGTCATTGAAGTGTAGTTGTTTTTACTGACAAATATTTGCTATTAATTAATATGAGCTAGTGCTCACAGTTTGCTTTTCTTGTCTGTTGCACGTAAAATCGGATGTGTCTGATGCTTCATCGCTAGTGTAGAGTTTCGTTGCTGGACTTCCAAGTTACCACTAATTGCCTTCAACTGAATGAAAGGCGATGCTACCAATTTCTGGTTACAGATCGCACACTATGGAACGTCTCCTTATCATTTTGCTATTGCTTAGAAATCCATGCTTTTCACAACAGTTTGAACCAGCCACACCTAACAACATTGCCGTTCACGGCGCGGTCATAACGTTCTACGGGTACGCGGCAAGAGGACCTTATCTTGGACGACATACCTGCAGAAGTGTGTTAGATTGCAGCCATCTTTGCCTGAAAAATACAAAGTGCTCTTCCTTCAATTACCAAGTTTCATCAGTTGGTAGCAGATTATGCGAGGGCATTTCCAATAGAAAACTGATAAAATGGCTGAATATTTTAAAGTTCGACTAGTAGAGGTCTAAGCATTGCTGTGCAAAATATAGTATTTTCTATGTGAAATTTTGTTTACCGAAGCCAAGAAAGTATCACTCAAATTGTATTATAGTCACATGTGTAAATTGCGTGTTGAATGTTAATGCAAATAGGTTTTACCTGATCAAAATAATGTTAAGTATTAAAAACTGAATCATTGCATAATGCAATTCGAGGGATTTGATTGTCTTAGCGGCCATTGTATATGAGCCATTATACAATGGCCGAGGAATGGCGACCATTAAATTGTCTGCTGGTTATTCTTGCACAGCGAAATCAGTAAGATCTAGCAATATTTCCTGATTGTTTTTAATAAAACAATTACTCCACTTGCGCTTGTTGGATATGACATGATTATAGCCAACTCGGCGCTACGCGCCTCGTTGGCTATCTATCATCTCATATCCAACGCGTGCTCGTGGAATAATTGCTAAGTATTTTTATTTTGATTAAAATATTGCTGAAAATGGAAAGATAAAATTAAAGGAAAAATTGCTTTTCCTTCCCGGTTGTTAATAAACTATTGGCTCTATCAAGTACATTCACTCGAAATAATCCGAACTTACTGGTGTTAAAGCTGATGTCACGTATACGAAATTTAATAAAAGTTTATCAATTTTTTATATCATAATACCATTTATGCTTATTATATAGTATGACATGTTTGTTATTTTGATTTTTCAATTAATAAAGGTAAAGATAAACAGATAAACACAAGGTGCGTGCATCAGTTGATGCAAGCTCTTCTAGGGAGTTAAAACTCCCTAGAATCAAGAAGCTTCCTTGATCGCACTCATTGAAAGCAGGATTTGATATAAAATTCTATAACGAGAATATTAAAATATTTCATAAATATTGTTCAGTATTATCACACTAAATAACCGCTTCCTGCAACTTAGGACTCAACACAAATCATCCATGAATCATAATGGCACTCTTTTTCCCAGAAATTTGGACCGGCTTCTCACTCAACTGGAAACTCTTTAAAGATGATAATTAATGTGCATGTACATGTACCGTTATGTCTAGCTGTGATGTTTATTTCATTTTATTTCATTGTTTTACTCGTCAGAAACCAAAAACCTGCTTTGATCACCTGCAGGCTGGAAGGCGACATTCACGATTCTACCAGATCTTCGACAACGATGGATCTTTATTTCCAGTATATTGCGACCTGACGTCTGAATCCAGCGCAGCCTGGACACTTTTCATGTCTGATAAGACTTCGGGAACTACTAGTCATTTTAAACTAGTGCCTCTATTTAACGACGAACCCGTAAACGAAAATAATCCCAACTGGAGCGCTTACAGGCTGTCTCTCTCCAAAATGAAACAACTGCGCTCCCGTTCGACTCACTGGAGAGTAACCTGTAGTTATCAGCTGGACGGCATTGTCTACCGGGATTACGTTCGTACAAAGATCTCTGATTTCGATCCTATAGATTTTAAACTCCATGGAAATTGCGAACGAGTAGAGTACATAAATGTTCGGGGGCACAGCTGCAGCGACTGCAATACCTCGTGGTGGCAAAAGGACGCAGAGATGCTTCATTATGACAGTTCGAGAGCAAGATGTGGCTTTGACCCGAGCAACGGTTCGGTGTTCAGTGAAGATAATTTTGGATTTTACAGTGAAATTAACCCCAGTTTTCGCTGCAGTGACAGTACACGAGAATCGACCACTAACCACTGGTTTGGTTTTTACTTGCAGAATATCCCGGCGGAGTAGCGGCAACGTTATCTCACTTGAATTACGGTACTGTATGCTTTCAACTTGTATATAGAAGATAATACAATTCTACAGAGCAAAGGAAAGTTGTAGTTTAGGGATGAAGTGCAGGATTATTATCAAGGCTGTAGGCCGATTGTAGTTCCTCATCAAACTTAATTTTTAAAGAGCTGTCATTTAATTCTTTGTTTTCTGTATACTTACATTCCAGACTTAAGTTATTTGCACACCAGTCCAATGTATCCATGTACAAATTAAAGAATATAGTTGTTGTTTGCCTGTTTTAATTATTTTTCCATAGGCGCTATGTCAATCCCATTGGACAGCGCATTGTGTCTAAACCACGAATGTATCGGGAGGAGGGGGGAGGGGGAGGGGGTGGTGGTGGTCGCAACCGTCCTAGGAGAAGTTGACAACGCCGAAAATTAAGCAATACTTCCCAATTTACTGGGTCAAACATATCAAAGCACAGAAAACAATGGACGATGAAACTGCCACTTGGCTCTTGAGCGAATATGGCGGCAAATGAAGTTTAATGATTGATGCAGAAAACGGATTACTACAACAGAACGGGTTTGGATTTGTGAATAACAACGATTTGTTGAAATTAATCCGAAAATTCGAATCTCGAAGCTCTACTTCTGTATACAGTGGAACCTCTCCTTACAGACACCTCTATAATACGGACACCTCTCTATTACGGACAGTTCACTTGGTCCCTGAGAGACCGAAATCCATAAAAAGCCTACCTCTCTAAAACGGACACTTATTCCTGTCCCCTTGGTGTCCGTAATAAAGAGGTTTGACTGTACTTTTACGCAAAAAAAAAAAAAAGAAAAAAAAAAAAGAGTCAAACGTTCATTCTATACGATCTACCGGTCTATGAGGTTATCTCCTGAAAATGGAAAAATCCTTGATCCAATATGACGGCGTTTCTAATAAATGACGCCACGGATGAAGTCACCATGGAAGGGTGATCACATTATCTCCATTAACTACTTGGAGAAGAGAAAACCTTAAAGGGAAAGAGAGGGGACAACCTTGTCCCCCCCTTTTACACCACAATTAGTGTGTTAAGTTGCTGGAATTGAATGGAAGTCTTTTTTTTAACAATCAACAACAACAATTTATTTACAGATTTAGATTATATAAAGGGCTTGACCCGCAAATAGCCACAAAGCTAGTCGAGGCGGGACAAGACAAAAAAAAAATACAGCAAATTACAAACATTCTGGAAAAACGGAAAGCTTAACTTTACACAATAACGCAGATTTAGGTAAGGCTATACATCAAAATTAAAGTAAGTTAAGTAAGTAAGTAAGTAAGTAAGTAAGTAAGTAAGTAAGTAAGTAAGTAAGTAAGTAAGTAAGTAAGTAAGTAAGTAAGTAAGTAAGTAAGTAAGTAAGACAGTAAGTAAGAAAGTCAGTCAGTCAGTCAGTCAGTCAGTCAGTCAGTCAGTAAGTAAGTAAGTAAGTAAGTAAGTAAGTCTACAACTAAATTCGTCTCAGGCAATCGGTGTTTTTATTTTAATCAACCTGACAAGATTCACGAACCCTCTTAAGTTAAGATGTATCGTAAGTATTGCTTCTTATATAGTCTGTTGTAATTATAATAATAGGCTATTGTCCATGAACAATAATACTTAGGATAAATCTCAGCTTAGGAAGGCTTCATGGATCTGGTCTGGCCTCTGGAGCGTTTTTTTTTTTTTTTTTTTTATTTCTTTGAAAGAAGAACTTGAAAACAAGCAAACAAACAAAAAATCTGAACACCTCAAAGACGATGTGGCGGTCACTAGTTTCTGCAAACAGCCAGTAATTCGAATAGCCACTTTGTAAGAGTATAATTTCGTGCCCAGTTAAGAGCGACTCTCCTCAAGAATATCATTTTTATCTAAAAAATAGATTTCGCTGATAACTCTTTCGTTAATAACTCTTCCATTAACACCTCCATTGACTTATCTCGTTGCATGACAAATTAAATTATACTCTTCTATGTTTTTATTACGACCAAATTGGTAAAAGATGTTTAATCTTGCTTCGGGGAGAAATTTCAAAGCGATAGTTATCTCATTTCTTGGTTTGTTGCTAACATTCATTGATGACATGTTCGATGGCAAAATTTCCGTTTTAGTCGAATGTCAGAAGTTTCACCTCTCACTTGTGGAAAAGAAACTGGTTTGCGCCCAAATGTTTTAACAGATTTTCGGAGATTACGGATGGAACTTTCCACTGAAAGGTAGAAAAGCCTGTGAATACGAGCCACTTTTACGAATTATTCCTCCGAACTTGGGTTAAATCGCATGTTGGGATAAGTGCTCCAAGCAGACAAACTTTGTCACTTGCTTTAATTGATTGTCATAGTAATTAAAGCTTATGATTGCAATTCATCATATTATAAACGTGAAGGGTCATTGTTCATAACTAGCAAATAAGGAGGTTTTGGATGACCTGTATTCCCCAGAACGAACAACAACAAGTCTTGCAAAATTCACGATCTCGCCAGTGGGTTTCGAGCACAGCTCGAGGTGCGAAAAGTTCGAATCAGAAAATTTTAAGAAAAATTAAATTTCTCCGTTCCTATTTCACATTTGTTACCTACTTGCCAAAATAAAACGATGGAAGAGTTATCAGCGAAATATGTTTTCAGATAGCTGATTGAATATAAATATGAGGTTCTTAGCGAGAACTTTTCTTATAGAGTGTTTTCACATGACGTCACGGCGGCCACGTTGGTGTCTCAAAACAAAGAAATGGCGGACATGTTGGTGCCCAAAAAAAATCTCTGGGAATTGAACTATATTTTTATGCAAATACTTTCTTTTGTTTCAGTAAACCAATATGGCTGGTGTTCACGTCAATAAAAACGCTCTATACGTCCAGAAAAGAAGAAGACTCTAGGAAGATCGTGCCCAAGTAAACAACAACAACAACAACAACAACAAAAACCAAAAACAACGCACGTTTGCTTATATAAATAAATTTAACACACAACACCAAACGAGGAGACCCAACCAGGTTGTTTTCATAGGTGAACACTCAGAAAAAAAAAATCATATCGAGTCGGAAGTCCTTCATGGTCATGCCTTGGGCCCACGAATATACCTCGACTTACGTAAGAGTCTGTGCTCTACGGTGCGATTGCTTGCAAATGGCACTTAGCTGTAGGTAGCTGTGCACTCACGGCGTGATACAGGTTTAGTCTAAAGGAATGGGCACTAGCTTTAAAAGTGGGAGAGGAGGTGCATTGCGTGTGACATGCAAAATGTGCATAGACCATTGCCTCTGTGAACTCTGGCAAATACCTTGGGGTGGCCGCTTTCTCTTCCTTTCGGCTTTAATTTATTGCTTTCACTTTTTGTCTGAGATTCTCAGTAATTGGATGGTTTGCATGTGACGTCATGGCGGAAATGTTGTTGGACAGCAACGGTAAAATTTTTCTCGTCGGGGAGTTAAGTGTTATTTTAATGCAAACCATGTCAGCAAATTTTCTTTTCTTTTGTCCACCAACATGGCAGCAATGAAAACCACCTATTGATCGTAAAGATCTTAATAGTAGCTTTTCTTCTTCTTCTCAAGCTTGTCTATATATGTAAATTATAACCAACTCGGCGCTAAGTGCCAGATGACAGGTGAAGGAGAGAAAATGAATCATCCGCCGACTTGTACATTTGCATTTAAATAATCATGACAAAATTTTAATCAATCTTTCAGTTACTTCAGAGAAAATGAAAGTCAACTTAAAATTTTTAAGGAAACATTTATGAGGAACCTGAATAAACGAATTTAAAATGGCATGCACAATATCTGCTGTTAGTATATACTACACAAGTGAATAGTGCCTTTCGCGCGCGCTGATTGGCTAGCTCGGAGGTGATTAGCCAAGTACTATTCACCTCTGAGAAACCGAAGAGAAACAAGATAGCTTGCCGTTTCGCCACGGTCACTAAAAATGAATTTATTTAGATAAACAAGGCAGCTGTTACAAAAAATATAAAAATAGCAACAAAGTCTAGTTTGACGGTATTAAATGGTAAGTTCTTTAATATTTCCAACTTCATATTCTAAGGCGAAAAATGTTTGTCTACAATGTAGACAATGAAACATCTAATGTTTTGGAGCATGGTTTCAAAATCAAGACGAATTTCACACAACAGTTAAAGAAATGACACCTTAGCAACTAAACAAGTGTCTAAAAGTTTTTATTGTTCGCAGGAAAGCGAGACGAAACTTTCTACAACAAGAAACCGCTTACCGTGCGGCGCGCGAGATTTCAAAATTTCCCACCATTTGTCGGGATACTGTCAAAAATAAAGGAATTCTGGTCCGCTAGTTATTCAGCTTGTGTGGCATACACTAAAACAATTATTCACCTCAGTGTCGGTGAAAGTGGTGGATATTTACCTCGCCGCTTCGCGGCTCGGTAAATATCCACTACTATTCACCTCCACTTCGGTGAATAATTGTTAGTTATTCTGTCCGTGTCAATTGAAGTAGCATTATATGAACGCTGCCTAAAGGTAAATAGTGAACAAAAATAGTAAAAACAGCCTACCACAGCTCTTGTACATGTCATATCCAGTTTCGAATTTGTAATTCGCGAAATTAAAGTTTCAAAATTTATGAGAACATTTTTTGATAATTGCGTTTACCTAAACATCTGTGAATAAAAATATCTGTCCTTTTAATTTGTTGCTCTAAGAAAATCTGTCCTTATGTTGGCCAAGATTAGCAAATGTCTCACTAGAGTTAAATAACGGTCAGTTAGGTACGAAGTTTCTTTTCGAGCTTACAATTACAATTATATTCATTTTGGCGAGCAGGTGCACATGGCAAACCTACCTGTCGTCATTTGCATTGTAGAGTGACTGAATGTAGTATTCAAATAGCATATTGCAAGATATCGGATGCTCCGTGCATTTCTTCGTGTGGAATACAGACACTGCAAAATATGATGTCGCTTAGTCCCGGTCACATACGCCGGATCTCCAAAAAAGTAACCGTGATTTTTCTTTTATTCCGTTTCTGTTTATCGCAAAATTCAGACCGCGTACCAGCCAACGCCATTGCCGTCGACGGAGCCTTCATAACACTTCACGGGTACGCATCGAAAGGCCCTAAGCTTGAACGCCGTACTGGTCGAAGTATACTACAATGCAGTCATTTGTGCCTGAAAAATTCCAAGTGCGCTTCATACAATTACCAAGTCTCTACAGCTCGTAATAGTTTGTGTGAACTGAGTGAGGAAGGCATTGTCTCAACAGAGGAACGTGACGCACTTCTGAAAAAGATGCCCGGTTTTGTTTTCGTTCAAACAGTAAGGAAAGATCTGGTAAGTCGGTTCTGTTTTGTTCTTACTCAGGTTAGTAATAAACCCTCAAAGTTAAAGTCACGTTATTGACAATTTTTAATACTTGAGTTAATTCCAAATTGCAGTTTATCGGCCGAAATCCGTAAGTCTGATATATAATGTGTATGAAAGTTGCTGTTTGTTACTAGGGTGGCTCTATCAGCATAGGCCTCTGACCATAGGCCTCTAAATAATCTCTTTCTTTCTGGACAGTCAAAATAGATCTAACTTTCTTCTTTTTTATTTTGTCAACAAGTATTTTAATTATGTAGAAAGTGATACCTCATTTGAAAAAAAAAAAAAGCTTTCCAAAATATTTTTCTTCTCCGCGCAGAAACATAATATTTCAAATAAGTACATAAATTAGCATACATTGGATAAAATGTAAGAAAATATAAGAAAATTAACTTCATTCACAAATGACGAGTACACAGCAAATGTCCATAAGAGTTCCGATTTGGACTTATTTGTCGGAAGGCCAGAAACGCTTTCAAATGTGTCGAGTAGATTGAAAAAGTTGTATATTGATTGGTTGTCTTTTGCAAATATGGTTGTGTCATCGGCATATTGAGCAAGTTTCGCCGTTTTTCATGACGCAATATCAATACCTTTTATGATGTAGGCTTGTTTTATTGCATTACCAAGAATTTCTATCTGTCTTTAATAATCAGTATTTTTAGCAAGGTAGTTGGGCTTCAATTTGTCAAGAATTGTATGTTCTTGTCCTTTTTAGGGATAAGTTATATAGTTCCGAGCCTTTGGGAGAAAGGCTTGGAAACTTCCTGCTTGGAAAGCATAGGTAAAGCTGTCAATCATTATTTTCCCAAGCAGGTGCCAAAAACGACGAGTAGGGCCATCGGATCCGGGTGTTTTGTCGTTTTTAAAACCATTAATTGTTTTCGCACATTTTTTCCAATGTTAAAAGTCCTTCGCACTGATCAGCTTCAAAGTCGGTGAGTGATGGGAATCCCAAATCATCGAGTTTGGATTCGAGTTCGAGTTCGAGTTGGACTTCGAGTTGGACTTCGAGTTGAAGTTCGAGTTGGAATCGGAGACTACTATAAAAATACAAAAAGCAAAATACTGTATTTTGTTATTTTTTGACCACTACAAAAATACAAAAAGGAAAATACTTCGTTATGCTCTCGAAGGGCTCCCAAGGGAAATCGGACTCTCCCCCCCCCCCCCCCCCCCAACGAAGGATGGCATGTATACGATTATTTTTTCGCAAAATGTAGATACTAAGCATGGTCTATAATGATAAAAAAAATGGTGTACAACGAAACGAAGCAGTTTCGATCTGTTCAGAAGGTGGCGATGCGAAATTGAAAGTGACATGACGATACCGGTGTCGGGTGTGACACATTTATCGGGTTGCATTACCAGCTCACAAATTTCCTAGGACCATTTCTTGAAATGTCCCGGTAACTTACCGGACCCGGTAAGTGTCTTTGATGATAACTGTTTCTTAAACAGAAGAAAACTTTTGTTAGCTTTGCATACTAAATTTTAAAATCTTATAATTCTATGAAAACATTGGCCAAGTGCCATGTCTATAATCGCTGTGTAATTGGCGAAAACACATTAATACTTATCGGTATATACCAGTATACTAAGCGCTGAAACACGCTTATGTTTTCAGCGAGGAAGCAATTACAGAAATACCTTCATTACCGAAGAGTAATTAAACTCCAATCAAAGTTCAGGTTAATCCAGGGTTAGTTTAATCGGGATTTGAGCAACTGGACCCTGGGTTTAGGGCGGGAGGAGGGCTTATTTAAAGTGTATTTTCAGGAGCCTGGCGGTTAGTTATCTTTTCACTGCATTTATAATTTTGAATTTTCTGCGTGGGTAGTAACGGCGGGTTTGTTTTCTCATCCATACACTTTCAATAGCTCCCAGCAGTTCGAAACAACACGTGCGTGTGACTCACATTCATTTTATGGGCTATACATTAGCAGAGAAGCTCGGCGGTTCGCCAGTCAAATAGACTGACAAGCAATTTATTCAAGCGGCTCAGCGGCTCGCCAGTCAAAATGAGTTTGTTGATACAACTAAGAACGTGATCGAACAAAGCGTCTGATTATTGCGGGTCTGCTGAAATAATACAAGCGGCGCTGGTCGCCTTTGAGGAAATGATTGTGGCTTGAAGGGAAGAAAAAGACGTAAGCGCTTTTTACCGATTGAAATAAACATTTCCATCTTTCTTTGAATCTGAATTACTCATATCACTCACGGGTAGGGAATCATCGACTTTGAATTCGAGTTCGAGTCCGAGTTCGACTTCGAGTTCGACTTCGAGTTCGACTTCGAGTTTAACATCAAAATGTTTTTTTTCCGGGTCGGTATGTTTGGATTCGTAAATATATATTTTTAATCAAATTTATCTTAGCTTCTTCTTCTAGAATTGAATTGGGGTCGGATAAAATAGTATCCTTTTCTGTTGTCAGCGTAGTTGGGTATTTTTCTTATGATTTCTTTTCTATAGGTTTTAAAAAGTATTTGGTGGGTTTTTACGCCGAATTCGTACCAACGAACTTTGCTCAGGGGCATTGCTTCCTGAGTTCTTCCTGCAGTATTTTTTTAAAGTTTGTTCTTGACGCGATCCATTTCAGTTTTAATGTTATCCTTAAAATTGGACCGTATTCAGTTCTCTTGGATGCTAAATTGTTGTAAAAGCTCTTTCTTTTCATCTCGCTTTTTGTTTGGCCTTTCGTTTGGCAAACAATATTGCACTGGCTCCAATTTCCATTTTAATCACTTCCCAAATTAACCCTTTATCTACAAGATCTTCATACTTTGATATAAATGTGGGATACTTCCAGTGTTTCTGGTGGTAAATTCTGTATATTTTTCATCGGTAATCCTGGTGCTCGCTTCATCTCTTTCTCTTCAAGGTTTACTGATACGCAGCTGTAATCCCGACTGACTGATATGAGAAAATGTTAGGAGCAGGGATGGCGCAGTTGGGGGAGCAGGGATGGCGCAGTGGTGAGAGCACTCGATCGCCTCCCACCAATGTGGCCCGGGTTCGAATCCCGGCCTCGGCGTCATATGGGGGTTAAGTTTGTTGTTGGTTCTCGTCTTTGCTCCGAGAGGTTTTTCTCCGGGTACTCCGGTTTTCCCCTCTCCTCAAAAACCATCACTTCTAAATTCCAATTCGATCTGGAAAGTGTCCCCAATTAGTGCTCCGCGCTAAATACATTGACACTTAAATAAAGTGATTTTTTTTTTTCAATTTTTACCAATTGGTAATAATCACATGTTGCATATTTCGAGACGAAAAAAAGTAGTCGGGTCAAAAATTAAATTTTCAAGGATGCAGTTGCTCCAGGTGAAGCCACGAGTGCCAGCTGCTTTTATCTCCACATTTCTACTAGATCAAAAGTATTTGTCAGCTCATTAATTTCTTTTTTGTTTTTGCTCTCAAAAGAACGTCCTCCACGTTTATCGGTGTCATTCAAGGCACAATTAAAATCTCTACCAAGGAACACCTTTTCATCAATAACTTGGTTTATTACTGATGTAGATGAGTCCCTAAGGAACTTCAACTTTAATGTTGACTTTGGTCGTTTGGGGCACAAATGGCACTTCTGCTGAAATGAATGTACCGTTTTTGTCAGAAGTTAATTTCTCGATCGTTACATCTAATCGCAGTTTGAACAATATCATTGCTCCTCGGCTGTGATTCCCGTAAATTTTATATATCTCTCTTGAGGGAAAGTAACATCCGAATTTTGCTGATGGAACCATTTAAATTAGGATTTGTCTGCGCTTTGAGGTTTACTTTAAACCTCTTACGTTAAGTGAAATGATTTTTAGGCTCATCTAACCTGTGCATAAAAAGAAAAACAATCTACTTTGTACAATTTGTAAATCTGGCGCTGAGAAAGTGATGAATAGAGAGAGATTTAAATTTTGTGGCTTAGAACAAATATAATGCACGGAACAACTCTGGACTATTGACGAAATAAACATGTACAAAACCAAGCTAAGGGATAGCTAATCTCGTACCCAGATCTCCCACGGTCAGGCGGAGGGGAGATCTGGTAAAGTTCGATTTTGAGGCCCGGAATACGGGCCTGCCCATCATCCTTTGTCCACCGTGCTGAATGGCCGCCGGCTCGTAACTGTGATCATTCCTGGTGAGGTTTTCGCTTTCGAGGGTGCTCTTCGGAACGTTCTTCGGTCGAGAGGACAACAAAACTTGAAACTTAAACCAAAACGAAAAAGGCAACAGGAGAGATTGCAATCAACAAGCGCGGTAAATCACTTTTTTACTAAGATTAGTTCCTACCCTTTGTGACCATCTAGACCATCTTTGTAATGAAAACTGTTCCAAGAACAAATCCATCGTAATTGTGCTTTCTCCACTCAAGATCAACGTGCTTATCGACGATCAATTAAAAAGACTTAAGTCAACCGGAGTAAGCTGTACCAGTTTTCGCCTTAGATGGTAACTGTATTGAAGATACTGTAATTTACAGGCAGGGAAATGTCACATAATGTTTGTGCACCCCAAGGTAAAGGTAGCAACAGACAGTGCAGAGAGTTTTTGTTGTCGAAGCTTTATGAGAAAAATTTTGTGGTCGTTGTTGTAGATGAGGCACAATAGAGTTACTGATTGGCATCTTGGTGTTAAATTTCGCATTGGAAAGTCAAATGGTTCATGTCATATTTTCATTTGCAAAGTTTCAGAAATTGTGGTCTACCAGTGATATGTAAAAATTATTTCTTCTCTTTGTAGTCTTTCAGCTGATTTGGTCACACAAATTCTCCTTCTTCCATAAGTTAATGGTTTAAATTTCCAAACCAAATGGATTGTGTAAATGCGGCAGGTTTCTCTTACAGGCCAAAGGACACAACTCAAGGTCACTGTAATAATATAATTTTATATGAACCAGCTAAACAGGGCCTCCTCCTACCTACAACAACTGTCCACTCCTAAACACCAGAAATTCTGCCAAGCTTAATTTCCACCGACCACAAGTTAACTAACATAGGCAAATTTACTTTTAAGTACTCTGCTTCTGTCATATGGGAAACTGTCCCCATGGCATTGAAAAAAACAAAAACTTTTAACAGGTTTAAGAAACTTTATAAGGCCCACCTGATCTCTTGTCAATCAAATAATATATGTTCTGTTTAATGATCAAATATAATAGTATGTAACTATCTAATAATAATAATAGAGTTAAAAATAATAATAATAATAATAATAATAATAATAATAATAATAATAATGTCTGCTTATATTTTGATCTTTGTTGTCACTGCTGTTGCTGCTGATGATGTGTTGTCCGTTTCCTTTCTTTTTGTTTGTTGTTGTTGTTTGTTTGTTTGTATGTTGTTTTTTTGCTTTTTTTTGTTTTTATTTATTGTTTTGTTCTTCTTTTATTAAGCTTGTCCTGTTTAGATTTCTTGCTCGGTTCAGTATATCTCGAACATACCTTAATTTACACAAATGTAATTCTCTCTTGTACATCCTAGGCTCTACAAACATTTCGTACATTTTCTAATTACTCAGTAAAGCTCAGTGTCATTTCTTTGTTCACTTAAAAGTAGGTGGTGGTCAGCTAGAAAGCCTTTGCTACTTTGACCACCACACACATTTTATAATTTGTACTGTATTTATTTTTATCTTGTAATCATTTGTTGTAATACTTTTCTTTCTATGTTAATGTTGTGTAAATAGTGTGCAATAAATGAACCATGAACCATCCTAGCCCTAACACCATGCTACTGTCTTGGTTATATAACAGCAAACCAGAAAGACCTGTCCGTGTAAATGGTAGGCGCCCAATTATGTCCAACATTAAAATACCGAGTACACCCTGGCTGTTTTAAAGGGTTTTTTTTCTTCTCAAAAATGGAAGTTTGAATTTCTTTTGGGAAATGGAGGTACCACATCTGGATTTGGGATCTGAAGAATGTTTGGTTACTTGCAACATGTGAGCAAACAGAGCAAGTCCCTATGAGTTTCCCATTAGAGTTTTATTTGGTAGTGATGAGCTTTCCATTTCAGTGGTTCTTGATTCACCTTTATCACATAACACTTGAAACATTTTCACCTGAAATTTATGTTAAGTTTAGGGGACATGCCCCCTCGACTGCTTCTTTAATGACAAGTTAATAAAGGTTATAATTTTACACATAGGAGTCCACAGACTCGAAAATTAGAACCACATAATACACAAGTCTAATAATATTTGACTCTTGATATGAAGAACAAAGGTCATTATCTGCGTTTGATTTGCAAGGCACAATGAGCTGCTTAAATAATCATTGTTGTACTGAGCATTGCATGCATTATTTGTACATGCATAGAGGATGATACACTAAGAATAATACAAGGTTCTTTATGTCCAAAGCAGCTATCTTGGTGCTTGGACACTCACCTCTGATGGGATCCTTGATTTCAGCAAAAAAAAATAATAACAATAATAATAGGAAGGTGTGAAGGTCTTTTGGGCTCATAAAAGTAGCAAATGGCAGATAAATAGAAAACAAATAAAAAAAAATATTTCCACTATTTGTTTTCCTGTGCATGTCTGTGTGTTCTAATGAACTGTCACTCATTTCTGCAGCAAAACAACAGCTTTCACAGTAAGCTGATCTTCAGTAACCATGAATTCCTAAGTATTCCTTAACCATGGCCTTCCATAGCCAGGAAACAACATTTAATCAAACTGTCAGACACAAACCCACTGCAGAGAAGTGGTGGGGAAAAGAAACTTTGAAAACAGTGTCTGTCTTGGATGAAAATTCCTTGTTGATGCCAATTCCTTGAGTAAAAAAAATTTTCTTGTATTGATATTTGCACCCATGTAAGGTCCTAACTTTTCTTAATATTAAGACCAGCAACACAAAATTATGTTCAAGGACTTTTCACACAAGTACACAAAAAATATCAGAACAGTGAACCTTGAACCTTTAAGCCCCAGTAGTGATCAGTATCAAAATTTCTCCTAACATTTATCAATACACAATCAAGGAGAGGTCATGAGATCACCAGTGATGAAATTTCTTGATATTTCGACAGCCTCCCTATAATGCTACTATGAAAAATGGACATGTAGAGACCAGTAAGGAGAAACTGTATGTTGACACTGAGGCTTAAAGGTTAAAAGCTAATAAATACAGAGCCATATTGTTGGTGATTATCGCAGCTTCTTTTATGCTTCGTCCTTCCACCACCCCATGCGTCAAAAAGGGCTTAGTTACTTGAGAATCCCTTTTTATTCAGCCTTCTCATTATCCATTTTCTGGTAATTATATTGTCTTATTCTAATGGAAAGAATAACAACATCCTAGTGAATGACTACAGTTTTTTCTTAATTAATTGCATCTTTGTTCAGGGGGCACAACTTCAGAGTACAGCAAACGAGGAACACTTTCCTCAGTATTCCCTACAGCGAAGATTGTTGTCATGACAACAACAGCAACAGAAAAACAACCAAACTACAATCATACAAAGTTTGAATATGAAAGATTTATGGAGTACTACAAAGGCCCTCCTATCTTAACACAAAGTAATGTTGACCAGTTTGATTAAATATTTTCGCCCATAGCAGATGAACTTATCACCACCAATGTCAAAAATTAAGCCTGTCAGCCTATTATTTACTCATCATTAGTACTGTGTGGATTTGGGGGTGCCTTTTTGGGTGGAAAGCTTGGGGATCACCAGTTCTACCTTACTCCCCAAATTCCTCAAAATGCACTTTTGGCTCAGTCTCATTCTTTACAGACTGACAATGAATATTATTTGCCACAATCTTTGGGAATGGGGTTTGATTCTCATTGTGTTGGAAGGATAATAATTTATTCATTTTGGTCTTCCGCAAACTATGGAAAGTTTTTTCCAAGAAAGTGGAAGAGATGGGAAGCCTGCTACAGCAAAACTTTACTTTAACAACAATCATATTGGTGCAAATATTGAAGAAATGCAACCCACCATGACAGATTAGTGTAAATACCCCAGAAATCTGTGCAGGGGAAAATTTTTGCTTATAACCACTTTGGTTTTGGCTTTTGTGTGAGAAATGCAGCTGTTGTGATATCTGTTGTCCGAAATGGCTGTCATTGCTCTTAATTATGTGTTGAGCTGTGTCCAGCTGTTTTAGCCCTTGAAGATATTCACATCACTGATAGGAACTTTAGGAACTTGCTTCTCCCTAGAAATCAGGTGGAAGAAATTAAGGCAGAGTTAACAAGAAATAAAGGAGAAACTGAGGCCAGTGATAACTATTTGTATCAGAGAATGTGCTAAGGATTAACAATGGAAGTAGTAAATGAAGTGTGTTTAGTACTTCAAGGACTCCATACTAATGATAAAATAATGGAGAAATTCCCCCATCTTGAAGAAAAGAACAATGGCAAAAAGATTCTAAAAACTATAAGTGATGTCAAATCCAAAGAGGCATGTCCTCCTTTTAAAACTACTTCTTTTCTAAAGCTTATCACAAGCATAGACCTGCAAAACATTAGGTGGTGCAGACATGTAAACCAATGTCCCCATTTTTATTTTAGAGGAAGGCTAGTTTTATATTTTGGATCCAAATTTTTTTTAACTCAGCAGGTGGGAGAGAGGGGATAAAATTAAACTAACTACACTTACATAAAGAGCCCTAATCGGTTCAGACAAGGTGTTCTCTGTTGTAGTACGGGTTTCATTACTATTATTTTGGCGGTCATAAGTCGGACATTTTTCATTTCTCTTAGCTGAGGGGTGGGAGGGATATTGATGAATAATAATATTGTGTGGACACTCTATCAATTTCTCAAAAGTCCTATGAGAGATGTTGTATGGATCTTGAAGGAATAAGCACACTGGTCTGAAAGGACTAATATTATATTATGAAGTCTCTTACTCAAAGTCCAGTTCAATTTATAGAAGGAAAATAGTCTTTTAGCAGAAGACAAAAACTGAAAATATGCTAGCAAATGCGACGGGCGCGTGTTCAGGAACTCAAGGTAAAGTATTTTGGGGAAATAAATTTGCGTTTACTAAATAAATAATCATTTAAAAAAAATCATTTTTTGTCAAGAAATACCAAAAAAAAATATATGACCTACCTCCATTTTATCCCCCAAAGTAAGCAAGCTTATATCCATCGTGTTGAAAACTTGTGTAATTTGGCAAGGCCGTTTGAACGTTACTGCAAACTCTTTTCGGCTAAAGTCGCTGTTGTCTTCCGAAAAAACAATTTCTCACTGTTCTCTCCCCACACAAAGGGCATGTATGTATTAAAACGTCGCATGACAATCTTAATCGGAGCGAAAACTTTTCCGTGTTTTTGTTTCTTCCCCGAACTGAGACAGAAGGAAAGAGCCAATCACAGAGCAGATTAGAATGAGGCATTCTTAATTCTGGTAACCAACCAGAAATGGCGTTGTATCGAACTTTACCAGATCTCACATTTCGACATTCCCGAGATCGGGGTACGAGATTAAGGGATAGCATGGCAAAAACACTATTTACGTAAATACGAATACTTACGCGCCTAAATTTTCAGTCCGTACAATTTCCTGCTTGACAAGCCAAACTCAAGTGCCTGAAAGTTTTGGCAATGACTACTTGTGTTGTTTCACGTAGTTGACTAACTGCTTTCCGGAAGTCACAGTAAAACGGGAAGCGTTTCGTTTCAGGTCCATGGTAGCTCTTTCCATCAATAATCAGTTTTTTGACATCGAAGAGGGCTAGTTTTCGTCCTTCTCTTGCTATCTTGAAGAGTCGGAATTCAGAACTTTGCTCACGTCGTTTCCTTCTTTTGGGCAATCGTCAGCTACCCCAAATTTGGCTCCTTACTCAGATTCTTGATTTTGACCTTGAAAAAGTCTTTGTTTTGAAAAAAGGAGACTTTTTCGATAATGGGTCTTAGATCTACAATGCATGGAAATGCCTTTAATTTAAATTAAAAAAATTTAAATTTTAATACTTATATAGCGCCCTTTAACATCTAAATGATCAAAGGCGCTTTACAATCCAAGAAAGCTAATATTCACAAATCAAATAATTACAAATCAAATCAAATCAAATGTTGGTTTTTGAGGAGAGGGGAAAACCGGAGTACCCGGAGAAAAACCTCTCGGAGCAGAGTAGAGAACCAACAAACTCAGCCCACTTATGACGCCAAGTCCGGGAATCGAATTGGTGGAAGGCGAGTGCTCAACAACTGCGCCAACCCTGCTCCCCCTGGTGCCTTCTTATTAATATAACGACTCAAGAACTCTCTCGGGGTCATCAGTGACAATAATCAATCTCTTCGCCGACGAAGATGCCATATTTGCCCTCTTAGAGCCAAAAAAAAAAAAAAAAGGTCGTTATGTGAGTCGCACTAAACTGTCTTCTCTCAGATTTGCGGGGGGAACTGAGTAATTTCTCTCGCTGGATTTCTTTCAAATTTGAGCTTGATGGTAGAAACATTAATGTTTTGCGATTGTTCCCAAATTGTCCGACTTGAATGACGGCTAATTTGAGGGCCCCAACGGAAATGACAAACATATGGTTGTGCTTGTTTTTTGTTTTAAGTTATGTGTAAAAGAGCTATTGCAAATAAAAATTGTTAAAAAAAGAGCTATTGATTAAAACCCTTATTTTCATTATCAATTCAATTTTTGGTTGTGTGGATACATCCCAAACCAAGGTCATTAATCTTATTCAGGCTGAGTACAGTGGAAGACACGGGGTCGCCAAGGCACGTTGAGAAGTTGTCTTTCAACCCTTTTGCATAATATTAAACTTGTTACAGAAAATATAAGGAAGTCATGAGTAGTCTTGAACCGAATTTTGCTTCACTTTACTTAGCTGCCTTCGTAAGGGAGCATTCTTTAAGGACGGTACTTTGATTTCATATGTATGTGTAGCCAGTGTACATGTATTTTTCGACGTACTACTGTGACATTCATTTCTTCTCCTTCTTTGTGTTAATTCTTAGAAACCAAGGAACTGCCTTGATTACCTTCACGCTGGAAGAAGAGTTTCGGGAATTTACAAACTCTTTGACAACGAAGGATCTTCATTCCCGGTCTATTGTGACCTGACATCCGAGACCAGAGCGGGTTGGACACTTATCATGTCTGGGAGAACACCGGAATCCAATCTCTTCAAAACGGTGCCCCTCTATACAGACAAACCTGTCAATGAGGCCAGTCCCAATTGGGATGCTTTCAGGCTGTCTCTTGCCAAGATGGCACAACTGCGTTCCAGTTCAACTCATTGGAGAACAACCTGTAGCTTTCAGTTGGATGGGCTTGTTTATCGGGACCACGTTCGTGCAAAGCTGTCTGCTTTTGATCCCATAGATTTTAAAGGACTGGGAATTTGTAAACGGGTGGAGTATGTCAACATTCGTGGACACAGTTGTAGTGATTGTGATATGGCGTGGTGGCAAGTTGACAACGAAGTTCTTCATCACGACAGTTCATCTTCTCGATGTGGATTTGACCCACGTTCTGGAGCAGCGCCTTCTGAAGATGATTTTGGTTTATACAAAAAGATTAACCCCAAATTTAGATGTACTGAATTCGGGAGAGAATCAACTACTAACCTTTGGTTTGGTTCTTATGTGGAATGACAAGCTTAAACCGATAAGATAGTGAAAAAAATTAAAAGGGCGTACGCGTCATGGCATTAGGATTCTCGCGACTCAGAGTATTGCTACAGCTACATCACCATTTTTAGGATGATCAATATTTTACCGCTCAGTCAGCGACGACAACTGGCTTGGGCTTCATCGATAAAAGAAGTTAGTCAAGCGGGGTAATTTCCCAACCGTTATGACGTTACTAAGCAGATGGGACACCATGATAGTGTTGTGTTGTTAAATAATTGCGCACCTTTAACAGTTGTACGAAACTTTAGTAGGATTGAAATACGCTTTGAGTTTGTCATAAATGAATCACCAAGACCATCTTGAGAAGAATAGCTTTCTCTCTGCACGTATCAACTACAAGAAATGTTATTTTGATATGGGTTTGAGAACTGAGAAAAACACGTCAACAAAATAGCATGCCCAAGAAGTTCAAAGAGTCTGTTGCCAACAGAAAGCATACTATATGTAGAATGTTTAGTACTAGCGTACTGAGAGACATGCGTTCTTAAAATCGTGGACTGATATCAACATTTTCCGCACTATTAATTAGAAACAACCGAACTATAAAAAAAATCTTGAAAATAGAACCTGCCTCTTCTTTTTTTAGTTCTCCTTAAGCTTATTCATTCCAGTCTAAGTGAGAAATATCAAATGCCTCACTGACAGATTTACTTCAAACGGTGAAATATGCGCTTAGTTTAAGTTGTCGTATTCCATAATAATACAGCATAGGGTGCATGTGGCTAAGCAAAATCGGAGAAATAGGTTTTACTTTAAATTTTCACGCGATTAATTAATATTGTTATTTGTTATAATTTTTTGGTAATACTGCCATGTTAAGTTAATTAAGGACGGTGCCTACCAATACCAAAGAATTTTTGCGCGGTTTATGACTATGCGGAAAAAGCAGATTTTAGCAAACAGAAAATTGGGGGTTGCCACACTGATCGATTGGTTTTTGCAGACTTTTTTCTAATAGTTACCCCTTATTTTCTTTCTGGATACCAATAGCTCTTGCTTAGATCTCCTATTCCCGGATAATAGTCATCAACGATGCAAAAACACCTTTGTATTAGGGGGCATTGTCCTTAGGGCACCTTTAAAGTGGTCACCGAAGACTAAACAGCTTTAATCAAATTCCCGACATTGTTATCGGTAAAGTACTATAAGTAAAACGCCCATTAAGTGGTCGCCGCACTCTTTTTCACCGCCTCCCGTTAATGGTGTTATCTTTTTGTTGAACTGTGACCAATAATTTAACGCACGCCGTATTGCTTTTGCTTCGTTTCTTTCTTTCTTTCTTTCTTTCTTTCTTTCTTTCTTTCTTTCTTGGCAATTGTGTGCAATTTCGTCTTTCGTCTTTTGTCTTTCTATCTTTCTTTTTTTTTCAAAGGAGTTTTTAAATAGAAGGTATAGACTGACAAAAACATTCAACACACCTTTGTTTAATTATTTATCACACTAGATATTCTGTCAATAATAACGTAATTTGCTTGAGATGACTTGTGTGACTTGTTTCAGATATGGCAAACCCGTGAATCATTGCGCTGCTGTCACTAGTATTGTTAAAGTGCCTATCAGCTTTACACAGTTTTCATGAATTTCGAAAATTTATGCCTGTCTTAGACGCTTTGCGAAGAAATAAATCGTATTCCATATTTCGTTTTGTTTTTATCAGACGACAAAATCGCCCAAAATAGGCCTTTTTCCGCCATATTTAATGCAGAAAGGAGCCGTCTAGAGACTGGGAACTAACTAGCTTGTGACGTCGACCCGGTATCTCAGCTACAGAGTATTTGCTCATTTGTCACTGCATTCTCTATACTAAACTTGAAATGTGTTAGGAAGGTATGTGGCATATAAATGTGCTGCCTTCTCAGACATGTAGAAGGGTATAGTTCTGCACGCTATACTGTTCGATAATGATAAAGCAAGGAAATTCAGAAAGAAATAGATCAATTTCATGAAACAAAAGCGGGCTAACCTGGAAAATCGTCAATATGCTCCAAGCACTTCACGAACGACGACTTCATGCGTCGATTCTAATTTATTGATGAAGTGAGTAGCAAGCCAATCCTCTCAGGACTGAAACGAGATGATATCGGTATAAATGTGACGCCAACTGCCCATGCTAAAGCGGTGACCACAAGTCCAGGTGTATTGATTTAAACTAGTGCCAAACATCGCCGCGAACGAGCGGTAAGAAATGTTTCCATTTTTTTTAAAGCTTATCGGTGCAGCCAAAACAAACCTACTGAAATAGTAAACTTATTTTAATTTATAATTGGTCTAGACTCATAAGAATACGAAGAAGCGAATGGAGTCTTTTACCTCTGAGACTGCTGTCTGTTGGCGATCGGATGAATGGCCACAGTGATATGCTAAAGCTAGTTCTCTTTCTTTCTCAATTCCATGTGTATAAATTTGGGAGTAGGCTTTCCAAGAAGAACGGATCATTCTTTTTAAAAAAAAGCTTCAGTCTTGAATTTGTCTGTAAAGAAAGAGGTTAAGAGTCAATCGAAATACTACTCAAAAGGTCGGCTTTTCTTACCTGGAAATTGAGATATTTTGAAAAATAACACACGCAACGGCTTTCCAAAGGTTGTGCGGTTTTACTTCTCTTGCTACCAGACCAATTTCAGCTAACAAAAAACTTAAAAAATGATGAAAATATCAACTGAACAAGCTTATATTTACGCCACCAAAAATGTTGATGCTTGCTCAGCGGTCCGCGTGTTACAGCGAAGTTAAATTTTTGATGTGGCGGTTTCGTTGACAAGAGGCAAGCCTCTCACACGGTTTAATCCTACCTAGAAGCTGTACTGTCACCGGACCGCGAACGTAAACGAACCAAACTAGACCTAAGTACTAGTAAAATGAAATGGCATAAGAACGACAGTCGCTAAACAGAAACAACAAGAGGTGAAATAAACAGGCGCTAAACGCAGAACTCCGTATAAAACACAGAAATGTCCTTCGTGGTCAAAATACAAAGCATGCTACAGTTAAGCACATGGTTTTGTTCTATGATTATCATACAAATCCTTAAAATCATCATGCCAACCCGCTGTAAACATACAGGAAGCTAAATTGACCAAAAGACTGAGAAAGAAGCGCTAAATATGCGAGTAAGAGTTGTGTAGGCCTTCCATTCGTATTTTACGCGCTTGATCGTCGCGTCAATCACGTAGCCGGGGTTGTAGTTAAATTCTGAATCATCTGAGTTGTATCTTAGCTCCGATTCAGTGTCAGTGTTCGGCTTTTGGGCTAAAAGATCGGTCAGAAACCCAAACAGCTCGCGTAGTCACTGCTGTTTTGTTGTGTGCTTGTCATCGAGATACCGGGTCAACGTCACAACTCATTAATGCCAGCCCAGCTCTACCTCTAGTTTTGAGAATGAAAGGAATTGGGTAGGGGTGATGGACACTTTAAGCAAATTCCCTCCTTCGCCCGATTTTATCATCCTGCATTTATTTTTTTATTTATCGAACTATGTACTATAATTCGCAAAGATTTCCCGTCGCGTAAATACACAATAGATCCGTACTAAAAAAGAAAAAGAAAGTCATATTTTCGGGATTTTTACTTTTAAAGCTAATCACAATGTAACAAAATCGAATAAATAGTCCGGCATCTTTAATCGCACTACTTCACACGTAATATCATGATGCCGCGACTTTAACAGGAGGAAGCCCGCTAGTTTGGAAAATTAAATGGGGCTATGAAATACACAAACCCCTTTTACGGCTCTCCAAATTGATCATAATGCCCTTGGCTGAACTAAATGTCGACGTTAGTAGTAGGTTATGTTGGAAATTAAGCCCCGTTAGTGTCGAGGTAAGGTCGAGGTGCCGAGGTAAATCATTCATATGCATAAGGGTCGAGGCAATGACGTCACCTATTGTTATAACCTAGGGAAAACAATGCCTTCCTTTATACTAATTAAGTGATTAGGTAGTGTCTTCCTCCATACTAATAAGTGCCGAGGTTTACTTATGAGCGTCACTCTTGCACAAAGGAAACAATAGACATGCCCAGGCTTGTCGGCTCTATAACCACCCTGATTGGATAGTCAAGACTCTATTGTTAGAGTTAATAAAAAACTGAAAGCGTTATCATTCAACTAGAGTAAAGGTTATTTTATCGCTGCTACCTTATAGAGAGATAAAGGAGATGTTTGAAAATCATCGCCAAGAGGTTAAACAGAAAGGACTTATTCAGCGCCAGCGCCATGCATGCAAATATGACGAAGGATTTTTAATGTGTGACAACGGATTCAACAGTCTAGGAAGTCCTAAAATATTTCACGGTCTTAGATACACAGAATGGATGGACGAAGTCTGGGAATCTTACAAGTTTTATGTCCAAAAAAATGAAAGAAGACTCTCGAGACGACCCAGACCCTACACTTTGTTTAGAGAAAGACGATTTGCTACGTCAGGCGTATTTCAAGTACGCAAGTGATGACGGCCATCATCCTGAAAGTTTCCAAGTGTTGAAGGTTTTGTATGAAAGACATATTGAAGGCAAACACGTACCTTTTGAAGGTTATGTCATCCGCTCCGAAGAACTTGAAGAGATAGAAAGAGATAAACAGTTATCTTCTTATTCTAGAGCTTTTGCACGAGATGTACGCAGATCAAAATGTATTGCTATGCTTAACAATATAAGGAACCAAGATCTTCCTGTTTGTTCGAATAAAATATGTTGCATTACCGTCTGTGTAGAAATAGAGCTGTCTTGAGATCCTTTGAAAGATTTTTAAAGTTTTTGAGCGAAATAAAGTTTTATTCATCTTTACACCGCGTTTGTCTCTAATTATGTTTAACAAATGTTTGACTCGAGCTCTAAAATTTGCATGTGAACTATCTCGTGTGTCTTTTGTTTGAGAAACAATAAGTCATATCCAACACCTACTCTGATTGGGTAGTCCCAGAGTCAGTGTCTATAACAATACCCGAACCGGCTACGCGCAAGCTATTTTATGCGAAATCTTCGTCCACTTCGATTCTCAGACCGTCAGTTCCTTAACAACGTACATGGCTAGCAAGTTTACTCTTGGAACCCCAAACACCCTCGGAAAAGTGTGGAATAGTGATATTCAAATAGAATATCGGAAACTATTAGCGACCTATTTCAAAACCCTGCATGGAACAAGGGAATTATCACAGAGAGCTTATAAGACAATTAAAAATTGACGACGCGCGACACCCACGCGTGTGTATGAGAAAAATAAAGACACATGACTAGAAATGGCCTGTTTGTCTCCTTTTGTCCCTTTTGGCGTGGTTTTCGCCTGTCAGACCTGGTCATGGCCTTTCAGACCTGTATTTGGCCTGGTTATGGCCTTTCTGGTCTTCTTTTATTTATGATGGAGAACGCTTAGTAACCCCGCCTTCACCAATTTTCTTTAAAACAGACGCGTTACTTTCTGAAGTTTAGTTTCCTGTCAGAACGCGCGCGGTTCAAACCAAAGATGACCAGCACAAACTATACCTTATACCTGCAACAAGGTTCTGGAAATTATGAAGACAGCGAAGAAAGCGATTTCTCCCAAGAAAGCGAAGTTTCTAGTCAAGGAACGGAGTCTTCCCAAGAAGAAGAAACAGAAAACTTAGAGCCGTGGTCACGCATTTTTGATGAAGCTGAGCAACGCCACAAGACCCAGCTTAACGCTTTGATCAATCAATACCAAGAAAACGGAGATTCAGAAAATGTGGCTGGTAGTAAAGCCGTGAACGCTCTCGTTCCTGTTTACAGAAAAGAACTGAGAAAAGTACTCTTAGAGAATCGACAGTGGATGCGTGCAATGAAAAAAGATCCCACCTTCAAAAAAGTGATGGAAACACAAAAAGAGCTTAAAGACACAGAAGGATTTGATTGGTTGGAATCGACGGAGCTTGCTATCGATAAGCGGAAATTCTTACTCAATCGATTGTACGAAAAGAGGCCCATTCCACAAGATCAAGACTAAACCTACTATGAATGTTATGGAATTTTTTTTTTGATGTTTCCTGGACCTTTGTAATGTTGCATTTCAATAAAAACTGTAAACAACCAAACTTTAAGTGTGTTTATTGATGACTTGAAAATAATAACAATAATAGTAAACTTGTACAATAAATAAAAAAATATGAAATTTGAAATACAAATTACTAAAGCAAGATCAAAATTTTTTAATTAGACACTGTTATTTGTGATGACACTTTTAAATAAAGATGATGATTCCAAAGTTAAGAGGCGTTGCGTGACTAGCGACGTGCGACACCCACGCGTGTGTCTGAGAAAAAATAAAGACACATAACTAGAAATGGCCCGTTTGTCTCCTTTTGTCCCTTTTGGCGTGGTTTTGGCCTTTTAGTCAGGCCTGTGTTTGGCCTGGTTATGGCCTTTCTGGTCTGTGTTTGGCCCCTCTGACACTCTATATAACCTGACTATTTGCGAAAAAGATGTCATTTGTGTTCAGTCACCAAACTGTCAACATGGTTTACAAGACAGTTTGCAGAAACTGTCCGATTCCATCGTGCGGGGCGAAGTACCTTGTCAGATTAGCTAACCATCTCGCGGATGTTTATCAGTTAGACCACATACAGCGAAGACAGTATTTACAAGAGGCGAAACTGCAACCTAAAGTTAGAGTCGTAGTTGACGAAAGTGAAGCCGATAATTCCGGAAAAAATCACTATCACAATCCAGTACAGACACAAGAAACGGTGTACGAACTGTCAAGACAGCGGAGAAATGAGGCCTCTTTTAAAGCAAAAACTAAAAGACCGACTACAAAGAACAAGGCAAATCGCAAGAAACAAAGAAAGTCGAACTCTTGGCTTAGAGGCCATAGGAAAATTGTGTAGACACGGAAGGAATATTTATTATTCCTCGAAATAAAACGTAAAAAAAAAAAAAAACCCGATTGTAATAGTCAGTCAAATGATTCATTTTCATTCCTTTTTCTTTCAAATCGCTGTGTATTTGACTCTTTTTGTCATTGTCTTT